>NC_057942.1:7803306-7995806 GCF_018555375.3 Anguilla rostrata | reverse complement strand
GTCAGAAGATTTCAGTGTTGAGCATTTACATTACATTAGCCATTAACTGTAGCAGACTTCCTTATCAAGAGCGACTCACGAAGCTTGCATTTACACACCCTGTATAGATTCCCTTTTATGTGTTTCTATAATATTTTTTTCTGCTCGAGCATGATCCCTCCCGCTCACTCTCTTTTGTAACGAGCTCTCATATCACCCATGGATATGTGAAAGAACATTTTCTCAGGCCCAAGTGCTGCCTTTCGCAGGGCCAGTGGAACCGACCCAGGCCCTGAAGCGGGGGGGGGGGGGGGGGGCGTATAGAAACAGCGCTCTGTGATTTAAAGAGCAGCCAGGACACTGGCAGCATGCTGGAGACTGTGAGCTTGAGTGTGAGTGTGAGAGAGAGAGAGAGAGAGGCAAGGACAAAAAGAGAGAGAGGGAGAGAGAGGGGACAGGTAAAGAGAAAGAGAGAGCGAGACACAGAAAGAGAAGGAAGAGAGAGAACGGACGATGGGAGAAAGAGAGGGAGGGGAAGAAAGGGAAAGAGAGGTTCTGTTGTTGTGCAGTGGCGGTGCCAACAAGAATGAGGATGACAACGGTGACAGAACCGCATCTCCCCACCCCACACAGGGCCTGGGGTTGTGTGCTCTGGGTTTACCAGCAGCTTCTCCCAAACCAGTCTGAAGGGCTGGAGGGAATTGTGTAAACCAGTCTGGGGCAGCGGTGTGGCATTACACAATACAGAGAGAGAGAGAGAGAGAGAGAGAGAGAGCAGGGACTGCTTCACCCCAAACCAGGACGGGACGGGTGGGGTTAGGGGGAGGGGCGCTGGTGTGGGTCACTGGGGCGTCCCGCTCCGACATTCTGGCACAGGTGTTTATGTGATGTACTTCACATTATACACTGGAGTCTAATTAGTCAAATTACAGTGTGAGGTCGCAGCTCGATGCAGCATACGGCTCAGAAGATGAAAGGGGGTGTATTTCTATAAAGATTTTATTTTTTGGAAATGTAAGCCTTATGCGTGATGGGGCGCACCGACAAAATGAAAATGTGGCACTGCCATTGGAGCGTCAAGCCGCCAGTCATCCTGATAATTAATGGCCAATCAATGGAAAGGGGGCGGAGTCATCCTGCCACTATAAAGTAGGCGGTATACTACAAACAACGTGTGAACACCGTGGCCAGTGTACTCAAAACGAACACCGTGTACTTTCTTTTCAGGTCACTCCAAGCTGCGTACTTCCGAACATTACAACATCTACACCCACGGCAACCTAATTGCACAAACGTTATGAAACCATACGTTGCAAAACTGTTTTGTTGAAATGAAGGACGCAACTGAATCAATTTAAACAATTGAATTTCTACATTATAGCGATTTTGTTATATAAGCTAAGGGAAAAATGTATCGAAGCATATTACAGGCAAAATTAGAAAAGCACTAAAATTTGTCTGCAAAACGAGACAAAAGCCGTTAAAGAAATACAAGTGCAGTATTTTTCTTTCTTTTAAAAATTTTTTTGAAGCAATTTCTTCAGTCAGAGACCGCAGACAAGTCGGTTAAGACTACATGTCACGCAGGTGTCATGTAGTCTTATTCAGTTGAAAATATGTTGGGGGCGTTAGCTCCACGTTCTAAACCTATTGTTTCCATAACTACAATGCTCACAATAATTCATCCCCACCCTAAAGTCTTCATCAACTTAAGCACAGTGTTTGCAATTAATGGATTTTGTGTGATTAATGTGTAAAAATTACGTTTCGATAGCAGTTGATCGAGCAATTCGTATTAAAGCGTCGGCCATTCAGGTGCTTGACAGCGAGGCGGAGGAGAGGGCGACACATTCGCTCAACCAGACAAGACAGTGGCACACATGGCCACGCTTAAACTCAAAACACTGCCCCTGTTCGTTTGCCTCTTGTTCAAAAAGGGTCGTTTCGAACAGAAAGTCTGATTTGGTTTAGAGATTACTGCCGCCTTAAGGAAAGTCAGAGGGCGGCAGTGACCCCCCTTAAGCCTGTTAAATCTCTGCAGTACCAGTATCAGTATCCCCTGTCCCATCATCTCCTGACCCTGACCACAATAAATAAGGGGGTCACTAAAGGCTGAAGCTGCAGGGCTCCCAGTACAAGCTGTGACCCCCCCCTACCCCCCCCCCCAGCGGGGGGTCACCACAGAGAGTACAGGCAGGCGGCGTCACCTGGTCCCCAGGGGTCACGGGGTCACGGGGGCGAGCAGGCCGAAAGGTCACAGCGGCAGCAGAGTCTTCAGCCCAGCTCAGACCAAGCCAGCCGGAGCAGCCTCAACCAGGCTGCTCAGTTTAACAACAGGCTGCATGTGTGTGCACGTGTGCCCGCGTGTGCATACATGTATGTGTGTGTGTGTGTGTGTTTGTGCGCATGTGATACGACGGATCCCGACCCTGCTGAACACGGGCAGTACCGAAGCGCTAAGCGTGTGAGTGAGGTAGTGAGCTCAGCGATCACGCAGAGAGGACGCTAAGCGTGTGGGTGAGGCAGCGAGCTCAGCGATCACGCAGAGAGCAGCGGCAGAGCGTACGTGAGCAGCTCGCTGTCGAGCCTCATTAGCGGAAGATGGCGGCCGGAGAAAGGCCAGTGGCGGCAGTCTGACGGGCCTGTCGATGCCCAGAGAGCTCGCGTCCGTTCTGCGGCCTGAAAATCGACCCTCCTCAGAGGCTCGAGGGGGATTAGGGGAAACCGAGAAGCTTCCCTCCGCTCGCAGCCAAACGCGGCAGGTCCCCACAACGACACGCGGCAGGTCCCCACGATGACACGCGGCAGGTCCCCACGACCAAACACTGCAGGTCCCCACGATGAAGCTCTGCAGGTCCCCACAACGACACGCTGCAGGTCCCCATGACCAAACGCTGCGGGTCCCCACAACAACACGCTGCAGGTCCCCACAACGACACGCTGCAGGTCCCCATGACCAAACGCTGCGGGTTCCCACAATGACACTCTGGAGCTCCCCACAACGAAACGCTGCAGGTCCCCACAACGAAACTCTGCAGGTCCCCACAATGACACGCTGCTGGTCCCCACAACCAAACACTGCAGTTCCCCACGACCAAACACTGCAGGTCCCCACAGTGACGCGCTGCAGGTCCCCACGACCAAACGCCGCAGGTCCCGCGCCTGCAGGTTTCCAGGGGCCGAAAACGATCTTACACAGGATGGGTGGTGTATTCTACACGGCAAATGTATCTGTGCATTTGTGTGTGTGTGTGTGTGTGTGCAAAGACAGAGCCACTATTACTTAAGACAGTGGTTGACCGTAAACTTGTGTTTCCCCTATCTGAATAAAGGGGACAGGGGCGTAAGGAGAACCTGACAGACTTAGCTTTGAGTAACACCACGGCACATGACTGAGTCTCATTGTAAAACTGGCCGGGGGGGGGTGGTTGTGCTTCCCCATGTTGGGTTGCAGAGGTGAACTTCTGGGGAAGTTTGACACCCCTGCTCTAGACATTCATACCTGAACCTTTTAACTCCGCAGGTCATCTTAAAATGACCAGAATTTGTATGAAATACAAAGATCAGCATGTTCTCTATTAAAAGAGGAATATATATAAATATATAAATATTTATCTTTTAGATTGCTGATGCAGCGTCTTTTCTTTGGCCTCTTGCACCACTCATAGCTATCGTTAATCTCACAGTCATGACCACAGATTTAATACCTGGATTTTAATCCAGGTATTTTTAAAAAATTATTTGAAAAAAATCGGCAGGTCGCTTTCTGTTTCTCAGAAACCCATCTCCCTAGTTCTTCCGCTTTATCTATTGCTTTCGATATCTCTGAAATGGACACAGAAATTCTTTCCACATTAGTTTGTATTGGTTTCGTTTTTTGAGAATGTGAGAATTTTTTTCCTGTATCTGTCAACTATATATAGGCGCGAGCAGTTCTTAAGATCCTCCGCATTCTTTGAGTTCTTCCCCGCCCACTCTTCAGATCCTGGAGCGTCTCGGCGGACGGTGAGCCAACTCCACAAGCGCATGACATCCAGTTATCGCGTATATTTCCAGAACACGACGTCCACATTTCCTTTTCCGATAACATTAAAAAATAAAAAAAATAAAAAAAAAAAACACTTCCGTCACATTAAAACTGACATCACCTCAGTTCTAAGAATCAAGGTAAAGATTGTGGGTGGTGTCGTGACGATAACGTGTCCCCCAGAACGAGGAGCCCCGGGTTTGAAGTTGACACTCGACAAGCTTCCCCGCGCTAAAATAAAACTACGCTTTAATGCGTAGCCGTGCCGGGTTGCGCGTTACCGCCACGTGCCTCAAAATGAAACGGGCGAGCCAGAGGAAGGGGCGTCTGTGCGTCTGCGCTTCCCGAGCGACGTCCCAACAGACGGAGCTCGAGGAAAGAGGGAACGAAGGCAAAACGTCCCGTTTTTCCCGCCTTTCCCACCCCGGAAAAATCCGAAAGACATCGGCACCGCCCGAAAGCGAACAGAATCATTTCAGCGTCCCTGTCGGCCACTTCGGCTCCGACAGCAACCTCCGGGGTTAACCCCCAGAACCCACGCGCCTCAAGAAACCCCCGATTTTAGAAATGAGTCCGAAAGGTCGCGTCCCTGTTTTCCCCCAGAGCAGGTTTTCTTCCCCCTCTCTCTTAAAGATGGAGGCTAACTGGACACGCAAAATGCTCTCTCTCTCTCTCTCTCTTCTAGAACACAGAACCCTGAAAAAGAGCCCGGTGCGGAGGAGTTCAAAGCTGGAGCGTCAGGGTTCGAGGCGCCCCTCTCCACGCCCCAGATTCCTGTGCCGCCTCCAGACGAGGAAGGAAGCGGGTTTTTGATGAGGCTTGTATTTCGCCAGGAGAGGGAGGTAAAATGGCCGCCCTTTGTATTGTTAGTCACTGTAAGTTGATTAAGTCGTTGATGCCCACACACACACAAACACGCTCTCTCTCTCTCTCTCTTCCACTGGCCCCGGGCCTCGGGCGTCCACGGCATGCATTATTCAGGGCGCAGGGCCCTTTGTCCTGGATGAGTGGGAACGGCGAGCGGGGCCGTGGGAGATCTGCTTCATTAGCATCACGACTGAGACCCGACTCCACCCGCTCTGCCCTGTGAGTCTCCGGGGTCATCATACAAACGCACACACACACACACACGTCATACAAGCACACACACACACACACACGTCATACAAACACACACACACACACACACACACACGTCATACAAGCACACACACACACACACGTCATACAAACACACACACACACACACACGTCATACAAACGCACACACACACACACACACGTCATACACACACACACATACATATACACACACACACACACGTCATACAAACACACACATACATACACACACACGTCATACAAACTACACACATACATACACACACGTCATACAAACACACACATACATACATACACACACGTCATACAAACACACACATACATACACACACGTCATACAAACACACACATACATACATACATATACACACACACACACACGTCATACAAGCACACACACGTCATACAAACGCACACATACATACACACACCATACATACACACACATACATATACATACACATGCATACACAGATACATACATATACACACGTCATACAAACGTGCACACACACATACATAGATACATACACACATATACACACACACATACATCTCAGTCATGCCCACAGATTTATACCTGGATTTTTTTTTTTTCTTTTTAAATCAGTAGATCACTTTCCATTTCTCAGAAACCCATCTCTCTAGTTCTTCTGCTTCATCTATCGCTTTCAATTTATTTGAAATGGACACACACAAATTCTTTCCACATTAATGGTTTCACTTTGAGAGAATTCTATCTGTTGTTCTTTTGTAGTCCGCATTCTTTGAGTTCTTTCTTGTCAAATCTGGGAGCATCTCGGTGCACAAACACACTCACATGCATGCACACACACACACATACACACACACACACACACACACACACACACACACACACACAGATAAAATGTATAGACTTGGGACTAGTCTACATATACTTGTGTGGAGGTGCGAGGAGGAGACTGTGCACATCTACACACATGTAGCACAAACAGAATCCAGACACAGCAGATTAGATGCAGGATCCCTGATCACTTCCTCTGAGGTATTCACACTGAAAGCCCAGATACGCGCTTGCCACAGGTTTCCATTCGGGTCATACGCTGGCCTTCACCTCCCCCCCTGCGCCGCAGAATCTCTGACAGACAGACAGACAGACAGACAGACGGGCGGGCTGGGAACTGGGCCTACCTGTTCTTCTCCATTTCATTGTGCGTGGACCTGCAGGGAGACACAAAGCAGACGCGTTCGCGTTAGCCAGCGTCAGCAGCTGCGCCCAGAGCATTCCGCTTCATTACAGTAAGGACTTTCATTCAGCCTGCGCTGTTTTCACAGGCTTGTGTGTGGCGCTTCACATGCATTTCAAAGCAGGGGGAGAAAAGATTAAAAAGTGAGCACATAATAGATAGGCACAAACAGATTTTAAAAAGATTTTTAAAAAACGCCAAGCATGTTCTAATCACCAATCAGCAAGTGAGCGCCGTGTGTGTGTGTATATGTGTATACGTACACGAGTATGCACATGTGTATGCGTGTGTATACGTGTATGTGCATGCATGCGTGTGTATGTGGTGGGGGAGGGGAGACAGTGCGTGAAATACCAAATCAAATGAAGTCCTTACAGGAGCGTGTATACTCCAGCTAACCAGAGTGGGGGAGGGGGCTGTGAGGGAGGGGGGGGGGGGGGGGGTAAACTTAGCAACAGTAACCAGAAACGAAACCGCGATAACGGTAACGGTGCTGTCCTCATGCTCGTCACACTGGACCCTAAATCCAGGCGGGGAAGGTTCACTCCGCGACGCAACCCGACGCCATTTCCGCCGTGGCTGCCCGTTGCCATGGACGCAGGGGTGAAGGAGATCAATCCACAGCTTTAATGGAAAAAGGGTTGTGTAGAGGGCGACCTGGGGGGCGAGGGGTGCGGGGGCTTGACTGCACCTCTAACCTCTTTTCACCCGTGCTACCCTGGGGAGCTCTGAACCCAGGCTCCGCCCAGTCTGTAAATCACCGAGGCTAATGAGGCTCGGAGACCTGCCACCCGCAGACCGTAAATACGGCCCACGGGCTCCGTACAAGCACACCCGTTACCACAGGCACACAGCGCAAAGGCCAATTACGCTTCCAAAATATTTCATACAGTATTACTACAATGCATTTTTTACATTTATATAAGGAAATAAGTGGTGAACTAAACTAAACAATCATATAATAAGGACTGAATGAAGAACCATTATTTTGTGCCACTTACGTAAGAGCTCATTTTTATTGCCATGCCAATTTATATATTTATTATTATTATGTGTTGCGTATTCCTCTGAAATAATTTTTTTTTTTTTTTTTTAATGTTTGGCCATTTTTTTGACATACCACATGGTCCCCCCTGTGATATGAAAGAGGGTGAATGAGTAAAGGAGGGAAGAAGGCAGGAAAAAAGAGGGATGACACTCGTCCTCCGTGTGTGTGAGAGAGAGGGCCATCTGTGTCTCTCTCCCTGCATGGCGTATTCCTCAGACAGGGGGGTGGGGGGGCGGGGTGTCACGGCCAGCGATGACATAATACCCCTCGGGCCCCACCTCCCACCTCCGTGTGCCCCCCAGAGTCAGCTCCCATCGCCCACAGACACGGGTCACCTACGCGCCCCAAAACTCTTTAACTCTTTCAGTGCCAGTACAGTCACAATTCTGAATCCCGGAGAGGTTTACACAGCTGCTGTGTGAGCCAGGGACACACGCGGTTTTCTGCTCATCGACACACACACACGCGCGTCGTTTAAGGCGTGACATCACAAATATGAGATTAGAGTGTTCTCTTAACTGAACATTCTAATGCTGATGTCACAATCACTACTGGTAACTGAAAGCACATGGAGGTCTAGAACACTGCACTTTTTTTTGAACAAACATTCCAAAAAACCTACTTTCCAAAGGGCTTGTGCTCTGGCTCAGCTCACTGTACAGGATCATACCTCAATTCCAGCACAGTACTGATAAATCTGTGCAATTTCTTTAATGCTGCAGAAACAAACACAGCCCCACTCAGCAATCCCCTGTGCATGGCTAGTCTATGTTATACATGACTTTATCAAGTCATAACACCACTGGCAAATCATATTAGCCTGTGCACACACTTCTGAAATGGCATGAGAATAAGTGATATGTAATATTGCTTATTCTGGTATGCTGGTATCTTGCTGTATCAGGGGTGCATATCTCCATTCCTAAAGGGCCATTTTAACCGGTGCCGGTTTAACTTTGCACCAATCGTTCACCTGGTTTCAGTTTATAAAAGGTCACACACACCAACGCTGGTTCGCTCCCACACTGGACCCCGGTAAAAACATTTTCACCAGGGATCCATAGTGTGGCTCATGACTGAGTCGAAGCTGTCAGATTGGGGCTAATTAAATAATTAAGAGCGAAGGCTGGCCCGAAATCCTGAGACAGATCGGCCCGGGAGAAGCACCCCCGTACGTTGGCGTGTAGCGTGTAGCGTGTATTCATGCACACGCGTGAGGCGTGCGAGTGGGCTGGATGACACGGCTCTTCATCTCCGTAATGGAGGCCATCTGACTGCTGGGAGAGATAGATAGAGAGAGAGAGGGGGGAGGGAGAGAGATGGAAAGAGAGAGGGGAACCGAGAGGGAGAGAAAGAGTGTAACATGGAAAGAGAGATGGTGAGAGAGAGAGAGGGAGGGGGAAGGGGGGGGGAGGGAAACGCCAATACCCACCAGCAGGAGCTCACTCCCCTCCCCCACCCACACACACACACACCGCCATGAAAAAAGAGGAAGAGGGAGCGTAAGAGACGAGGGGCGGAGGGGCGGAGGAAATCACTCTTGGGCGAACAGGTACGGTGCGGCCGGCTCGCGAACTTGAAAGGAGCCGGGCCGCGACGCTCGCCAGCAAAATGGAGGGAAGGAGATGAATGGATACCGGCGTTTTCCGGGAGAGAGTTTCCCTGCATTTTCCATCAGGAGGTGTCAGGGCTTATTAGCGACGTTAGCGACGTTAGCGGCCGGGGCGATTTCACTATCTCCCCTCAGACGCGCCGCCCGCCTGGCCCGAGCCCGGGGATAACGGCGCGACGAGAAGAAAGATTTTCGCGAGGCGGCGGCTTCTGAAAGTGGCACGGGCGGCAGGCGCCGCGCGCGCATTGTCTGTATCCGCGTTAGCCCCAGAGAGAAGCTCATTATGCAAATGAATAATCTGATAAGACGTACTACAGTGTTCTCAAAAAAAAAAAAAAAAACCTGGGTACTTGAGAACGCGTGGGCGTCGTTTCGCGTAGCTGGCGGTAGCGATGGCTTTTTCGGTTATTCACTCTGTGCAAACTGAAAAAAAAAAAAGCTGGCCGCAGTTATTCAGCTGTGTTTCCTGGGTGGTGATACACAAATCTTTTTACTACGGCATGTGGGCCTGGACTTGGTGTGCCAGTCTTGAGCCCTTTTCTTCTTTAAATAGCCCCTGTGTGTACGGAGGAAAATTCAGATGCCTAAAGGACAGGCCACTTCAAACAGCCAGAGTTTGGTGACTCAGGTACGGCAATGAGAGCGTGGAGTGTGTGTTGTGGTGTGGGTGTGAGTGTGTGGTTGTGGTGTGTTGATGTAGTGGTGTGTATGTGTCGTGAGATGGTATGTGTTCCTGTGTGTTTGTGAGTGTGTGATTGTAGTACCTGTTAGAGGAAGTGAGTTGCTGTGAGTTGTGAGTTTTTGCGACGAGGGCATGTATTTTGTTCAGAGGGGGAAGTAGTGCTGGTTAGTGTGCATAGTCGTGTGTGACATTGTGTGGTGGAGTATGTGCATGGTGTTTTGATGGTTAGTTGTGTTCAGGAGAGGGGGAAGGTGAGTGTGCTGTGTTTGTGAGTGTGTGCATTTGTATGTACCTGTTCAGGAGAGGGGGAAGGTGAGTGTGGTGTGTTTGTGAGTGTGTGTGTGTGTTTGTATGTATGTGTTCAGGAGAGGGGGAAGGTGACAGTGTGTTCCCCATGGGTGTTCCTGCAGGAGGGGGGGAAGGAAGAAAGGAGATTGGAGAAGAATGGAAAAATCTTGCTGAAGGAGGACAGAGGAATGACAGGTAGAGAAAGAGAGAGAGAGAGCTACACCCGAATTCTTCACTTCACCCTTTATGGTTTCAGGGAAAGGTTAATGAAAAGTGGATCGTTATTAATATTTATGAAAATTAACCATGTGAAAACGTGACCATTAATGAGATGTGCATCTGACACCTAATAAAGCCTCGTTGCCGTGGCACGTATGCCAGTGTCTCAGCTTGAAATTAAAATGGAACAACACTGCAGCTACTTAATGTCAACAGACTAGATATCCTCAGAAGCTTGGAGGAGTTTGGTTTCCATGACAATGTAACAACTGGACACCAATCATTTGAGCTAAAATATGCACAGATGCCTGGGTGGCATTTTGATCTCAGTAAAACGGAGTGCGACCCCAAATGAGGAAAGTTACCAATATGACTGATCCTACTTCCAGAGGGCACTGTATTTCGTTAGCAAACAAGCTTGCTAGCTTCACAGTACTGCCGACATCACTGGTCTCAAGGGACTGTCAACCAATTACTGCAACCACGACTTTAGGGCGCATCTACAAATAATACTCACTTAACCTGTTACAAAGCACTAGGAGACAACTGGTTGGGTAACTCTCCCTCAAGTAAATTAGGGTGGCAAGCCTCTTCCCTTCCTTCAGATAGTTAGCTCATATTTTTAGTGTTTTAGGATTGTGTAAAGAGGGAAAATTCTGTTGCTTCATACGGAGATGCAGGCTAGTACTCACATCGATGCAAGCTTCCGTTCGATGTCTTAATCGTCCTGGGCTGCCTATTGGGTCAGTCACCTCTTAAAGTGACTAACTAGGTGTCAAATGCTAGCTTCCGCCAATTTTGACTTCCAACCGAGAATCGACATCATTGCCAACTGCCTCTTCTGACATCCTCAATATTTTTACTTCCATTTTTATGAATATGAATCATGTTACCAGCTCAACGGCTTTTAATTGACTAATCTTTATATATTTGCCTCCCCAGAAAATATCCTGTTGTCTTTCTACACAATTGTCAGATTTTGCCATACCTAATGTAATGCTATGCAATGTATAGTAATTCTACATAATGTAATGCTACACCATGTAATATAACGCTATAAATACGTTTTGTTGTTTTTCCCCCCCATTGTTGTAATTTGTTTATCCTTCCTGTTTTTCTATTGTCCTATTTTAGTCCGTTTTTGGTTGTTTACTGTGTCCGTTCCCAGCACCCCGTGTCATTTGAAAAGATTAAACTAAACGCTGGTTCCTTAATTTAATTGAACGTTGAAATGCTGCTGTCCCTCTCGTCTCACCAGCTCTGTAATCCCCCTTTTGTCAGCTCTTGATTTATTATGTTTTTTTTATTTTTTATTATTAGTGTTCTTCCGCTGACATCCTTCTACTACTGCAGTAACATTTCTGTCCCGTTGTCACAACCAGTGTAGCGTCTCACGTTTACACTGGCATTACATTTACATTACGGGCATTTAGCAGAAGCTCTCATCCACTGAGACTCACGCACAATCCATTAATACGGCTGCGTATTTACCCAAGCTGTTCACGATAAGTCAAAACGACGAAACCGAGGGTACCGATGGCGGCACCCCCCCACCTGAGAATCGAACCCGGATTCAGCGCTACAACCCCAGCTCCCTCTCCAACACGCCCCGCTCCCTCCATATTGCGGTTGGTGTTTATCGTTTTTTTTTTGTTTTTTTTTTTGGAACAGGTTTTCTACCGCAACGAGCGAAGCCCTGTACAAAAGGACCATCGTGGCTGGTATGTGATGCGTCACAGCCTGCCTGAAAGGACATTAGCCATTCCCGTTTTTAATATTCCACAGAAGCAGAAGCATGCAGTCACATTCCTGAAAGTCAGCACGGGGACATCTCAGTACACTGTGCGTACGCCGAACACGAGCCCTCTGAGCGAGAACGAAAGAGATTAACTGCCGGGCGTCGCCGCAGGTGGATTAAGAAGTGGGGTGTGCCGGTGTTCAAACAGGCGTCGCTAACACACGTGCGCTACACCCGTAGCACTGGCTAGCGTGCGGTAGAGCGACTAGCGCGGGCTAGCGCGTGGTAGAGCGACTAGCACGGGCTAGTGCGCGGTAGAGCAACAGAGTGGAACAGAGCGGCTGAGGGTTCGGCGTGCGAAGCGTGAGCTTTCTCTGCTTTCTCTACGAGGCCACAGGGCTCGTCTCCAACGGCGACGGCCAGAAACATGAACTACGAGCGCGACGCTGCTCAGGACGCCATATAAGGACTACAGTGCGTGCGCAAAAAGACACTCAAAACTGATGGTGGGAGTAAACAGCACTCTCTGAAAACAATTCTTACTAGCTGATGAATTCAATTCACTGGTAGCAGTGAAAGAGACAACATGAATGTATGTGAATGTGTGTGTGTGTGTGTGTGTGTGTGTCTCTCCTTTTCTCTATCTGTTTGTACATGACAGAGGTCACCAGCACAGGCTACCAAACAGGCCAATCCTAATATTTGAATAACACTGGGCTCCTATTACCAAGACAGCTTAGGTATAAATAGACCCAAACGCTCCTTTGCCCGTGTCCAGCTTTAATATCCCGTTATCTCGAGCCACCCTCTACCGGGACGTCCTGACACACAGATTAGACCGCTGGCTCTGGTCAGGGCTGGGCGTCTCCATAATCTGGATAACGACGGGCGTCGTGCCCTTCTCAAGGAATCTGTCCGGGGACGTTTCTCTGTTGGAGACGCCTTGAACTGACCTCAATCTGGGCTGACCGTCCTTCCGCCCTCTCCCAAACTAACGTGCGACACCTAGCAGCGAAAAAAGCTCACACACACGTGCACACACATCACATCACATCACTCAATCATACGGGTCTCACAGGATTTGTTTCTCATCTAACTCACTCGCTTGTTCTCCTACACGGAATCATCAACCCTCTAAAACAGGGCTGCCCAATCCTGTTCCTGGAGATCCACCGTCCTGTAGGTTTTCATTTCAACCCTAATTTGGCACACCTGATTCTAGTGATTAGCAGCTCAGTGACATCTCTAGTTGTTGAATGAGATGCGCTTTGTTTGGGTTGGAGTGAAAACCTACAGGACAGTAGATCTCCATGAACAGG
Source organism: Anguilla rostrata (assembly GCF_018555375.3). Taxonomy (NCBI): domain Eukaryota; kingdom Metazoa; phylum Chordata; class Actinopteri; order Anguilliformes; family Anguillidae; genus Anguilla; species Anguilla rostrata. The sequence continues at coordinate 7,982,543 of NC_057942.1, read as the reverse complement.
GCTTGACAGCCCTGCTCTAGCTGCTGAATTAGGTGTTTTTGTTAGGGTTGCAGTGAAAACCTACAGGGTGGTAGATCTCCCTGAACAGGGTTGGGCAGCCCTGCTCTAGCTGTCGAAATGAGGCGTGCTTCGTTAGGGTCGGAGCGAAAACCTACAGGACGGCAGATCACCAGGGTTGGGCAGCAGACAGGGTTGGGCAGCCCAGCTCTAAAGCATTCACCTGAGCAGTACCCACAGGTCTGCATGCCATCAGCATGAATACGCTTTACCGACATGACCGGCTCCTGACTAACATGACGTAAAATTTCAAACCCACAGAAGGATGGTCACAGAAACGGAGCAGGGGAATTCAACGGAATTCCGTGGGGAGAGAGTAAGGGTGTGAACGCTTCCTGCGCGACTGCTTAGATTCAGGTTCATTCGGGGGTAACTGGATATGTCGGTTTAAACGTTTTCCTTCCCCATTCCTTTGATGTGTAAGAAGCACTAAATTTCACCCCTGCAACAGAAAGAACAAACCCTGGTATGCCCTGGTGACGAAGCATGCAAACGGCTGCGGTTGTGCCTTCTGTTTCTGCGATGTGTGTGTGAGAAATTCATTTCATTTCGCCTGTGTCTCTGTAGGATGTCAGAAATCTGGAGTACAGAGGGTGAAATAAACAGCGGGTGGGGTAGGGTGGGGTGGGGTGATGTGTGTGTGGGTGGGGGGGTGCAGTATTGATGGATGCCTGCTACGCCACTGAACCCCAATATGACAGAGCTGCACCACGTTTCTCTCACGAGTAACGTAATGCACTGAATGAATTGCTTTTAATATAAATGCAGACACTGAGCACAAGGGTGTGTAAGGTGTGCAACGATTCAAATTACCTGCTGTTGGAACTTTTCTTGCTTTTATTTTTCCGTTTCAGGCTATCCCTTTCTTTGCCGTTGCTGTAGGGTAACATAGAAGCATAGCCGTGTTCTGCCTCTGCAAAAATGAGAATTTTTTTTTTTTTTTTTACAAACGTGTTTTCACCCAACGACTTTCATAGATGTACATCTACGCATGAAACTGCTATGGGCACGAGAAAGGAGACAACTCGTCCAGTGCAGAGAAAAACATTTGTTATCGTCACTTAAGACAACACGCAGATTCTGTGTTTGCCATGTGAGCGCGTGCGAGTGGACTGGGCTGATTCGGTGCGAGAATCCATCGCTCTCAGTCCAATGATGTCATCTGAACTCGAGTAAACCCGTTACCCAGCCAAACCACAACAGAAAGAGCGGATGGGTGATGCGCTAGGATAGACCCGATCCTGTACGATATCCCATGCATCTACCAAGTAATAGAATCTCGTGAAAGCTTTGAAACAACCACTTACATAGCCACATGCACAAACACGTCTTTCTGTCAGGCTTACAGTAGCATCTATTGTTTAAACAGACGGCTGCAATTTCAATAATGAAACAAGCTCACAGTTGTTTTGGTAGCAATGTGCACCTCAGACATTACGACAACGTTGCCTTAGCAGTCGATGCATGCACTTTTCGTCCCCTCTAATGAAGATGGGAAAGCAAGAATATTCCAACATGATACTAATGCAAAATGAAACATGTAGCACGGCAAATGAATACACAAATAAACATGTTTGCGGAAACAATGCAATGTTTCCATTTGTTTTAGTGCATTTGCAGACTCGTAAGTACTAGGTCGTACTCATGCATTTTACAGTTTTACACACACAAAACACAAGTATAAAATATGAATAATCAATATGATCAATATACCTCTTTCTCTCCGTTCCAGATATTCAGCAGCTTCGATCAACATCTGCACCATTCCTACCGCCGCCATTTTCCACAATAACACCGATAAAATGACAATCCGGGTCAGAAATGAAAAGGAGCCTGACACGCTGATGTACACTTTCACTAACTGTATTGGTCTTCCAATGCAACTGACAATTTGCAATGCACTTTTTGTCCTTTTCTTCGTGAACACCGAGACAAAACGTCGACCGTGGTAGTTTGTAAGAGGTTTTAATTATTTATTTAACAAGCTAGCTGGATTGTTTTTGTTCTACTTGAAAACCCTTGGTAAACAAAATATTGCTGATACTTGGCAGGCTAATAAATACAAATTAACAATTAGTTACGTTAGCAAGCAATTTACAGCTGTGGATGCAGATTGCAACTGATATCCTTGTATCTTCTACTTAGCTGGCTAATGTTACCTACTGCTTGTTTACCACAGCTAACCAGATAGTAAGCTCCCAATAACAATAGCTAACTAGTAATTAGTCCTCTGTGTAAAACTGATTACTTACTGACGTTTGCTGGTGAAATTGTTCGCACTGTACGTTATCTGTCCAGCTCTCTAACAGTAACGTTGACTATGCCTGTCAAGTTCCTTTTTGCTTGACTGCAAACGTCAGCTAACTGATGGAAAAAAACGTCTGTTAATATATTGCGAGCTAGCTAGTTATCTAGCTGTATTTTGAAAGTTACACAGTAACTGAAGATATTGTCATCCAACGTTAGCTATGTTTTAAGTGTTCCTGATAAGCAAACAATGTCCAAGCTAGCTAGCTGACATTAGCTATAGTTATGCTAGTTGTTTAGTCTAAAACGTTAGAAATGTCCAAATCTAGAACATTACAGAAATGCTAAATTAACTATCAACTGAATTAACTTCAAAGCGAATATCGTCCTGCTGAAATTCAAATAGCTAACTTAACTTGCTAAATTACTGAACTAGTTTGGCTTGCTGGCCAGCTTGTTACTTGAGACTCGCTGCTCCGCTCCGAATGTACGGACTGATCTGTGACTGACAGCGACGAGAGCGGTTTGTTTATTACAAAAAAATGGCACGAAAAGTCGCTAGCTACTGACGAACACCGACCCAGCCGGCACCAGCTCGCTACTGTACTTCTGTCAGCCTATCCGTGCAAACTTATCAGCGATTGGAGCCAAGACATGTTAATCCGATTTCGTATTGGGCAGAACGACTGTCAGTTTCTTCAGCGACAACGATATGGAATCGCTGTTGTCAAGTTGTCAAGGGGCGGGGTATGTGCAACAGACTGCAGTGTTTCGCCATTTCGGCTCAAACGAACCAATTCTAAGCGTATATTCGAGCCCAACTCACAGAGCCGTAATGGACCCTGCTTTGGAATTGAATGTACCCTCTATGATTTCAATTGGTCCATTCCACCAAATACCGTGGATAAGTCAGGCTTGATTGGTCGTTACATTTCCAGAGCTGCCATGGCAACACCCCCGTTACTCGTAGGTCACGCCCCATCCACATGGTGTTTTTTCCATGCTGTAGCCAAGTGTAGAAAGGGCTGATTGGTTTGTCTGTATTGTCGCCTTATTTTTAACGTCGTCATTGGCTAAGTGTGTACGTCCCTATCCTATTGGTCACAATTAACTGAAGATGCCGCACTTTCAATGAGGTAATGCGGAAATGTGTAGCAGACGGTAGAACTGAAAAATATTACACCAGTTGTGCATATATTTATCACAAATGTAAATTATTAGAAATCCAGGAAATAATTCAATAGTTTGTCTATTTAAGACATCCACAAACCCTTTAAAATGGATAGCCAGGTAGCCAAATCCCATGCATTTATGACGACTGTTATTTCAGTGCCTCTTGAACCCGTGTGTCTACCGTTCTTATCATCCCCCGGTGCAAGTCAGAGCGGTGTGCTATCTACAATGCACAATGTTTTTGACACTGGCTCACACTGAAGACAATGACACAGAACTATGTTTAAGAAAATGGAAACCCGGTGAAAAAACAGTGACAAGAGAATAATGTCAGTCCATGTCAATGACAGCGTGTGTGTTTCATGCCCTGGCTTTGCCTTGCCACCCAGACAGGGTTGTGGTACCCCACTCTGCATTTTTGGACATCTGAAATTGGGCACAAATAACTGGAATGAGACAGGGACAGGGACAGGACATGTGGAAACACGGGAGAGATCTGTTCCTGCAGAGGATTCCAGGACCAGGAACGTCATGAACATGTGAAGTCAAATGCTGCTTTTAGATTTGGTCTTAAAACCCAATCTTGACCTGTCACCATTCATTTCTGTAACACCATAAACTATATTTTGTTAAGGTGGTTAGTATGCATGTTTTCTTGGTCTCATATTAGCTGAAAAGCACTATGAGATTCCATCAGCATGGAAAACCATATAATTATCATTGCAAAATTTAGTTGTGAACATATGCAAAAAAGCAAGCATTGATCATGTGAAACATGTGCAGTGCAATTATAATTAAAAATCAAATGCAGATTACATAAGCTTATTTCAACTGGTTTATTCAGTATTCACTAAGCATATCAGGTACAAGACAGCAACATAACACAATAAGCAGTGCCCTCAACATTTCAAAAATATACCTTAATGATGGGATAAAATATTAAATGCCTGTCAACTTAGGAGTCATTCCCTTCAGAGCCAAAACAAACGACATAGGCTAAAAAATAAAATAAAGACAAAAAAGAACTCTGATCCAAAGACATTTTGCAAACAGGTATGAAGCATTGCCAATTCAGGTGAAAAAAATGTCATTGAGTGAGGGCATATTAAAGATTGGCAATAAACATCCCTCCCCTTTTAGGCAATAAAATCCAAAGGTCTGTTGAATCCACCTTTTCTGTTCATGTATTGCCTGAGAAAAAAAAAAAAAAACAGAGTGAGGTTACATCATTGTTTCTTCCCCCTCCCAAACACTATACATTACATCACCATCTACCAATGGGAATGCTCATCTCCCGGCCAAGCAACACCTGCGGAGGTGATTGGTTGCATTGTGACTGGCTGGTGCTAACACGGACTCGAGGGTATCATGCGGCCCTCCGCGGCTCCAAACACAGACACACACCCAAGCACACGCAATTTCACCCGTGCAGCTCACACAGTTGCATGTGCAATCGTGTACACACACACATGCAAGTACACAGGAATCAAACCCAATCATATTAAGGGGTTGAGTGCGGTGGGAAGGAGCCAAGGTTAAAATGAACACAGATCGCACATTCTCTGCGACAAATGCTTTGAAATGCAAGAAATTATTCCATAATCGCCACAACAACGCCATTCTTATGCTGTGGCGTACATGGCAAAAGTCGCCGCCAATCAAACGATCGCTGCTCAAGTGGAAACCCACCTGTACTTTCTCTTCTGAGAAACATTTATAGCATGTGCATTGACAGAACCGTCCGTTTTCTTGCCCTGGAGAGAGAGCGAGAGATAAAGATGGAGAGTTAGAAAGAGGAAAGTAGAGGTCCAGACACTGGAGAAAAACCCCATCCAAGACCTGACACTGCAAAGCACTGGTTATTTGTAAGGACTTGTCACCACCTTGTGGTGGATAATACACTCGCAAGATTGGAATTACAGGTTGAAATGGGAGTTGAGCTGGAGTTGAAGATGTCTACCAGGTTCAATTTATCATTGCACCCTGACAAATCTTATTTAAATTTGTCCTTCTCATTTAAAAAAAAAAGTGTCCGAGATTACTCGGAGCAACAAACGCAAATAAAACAATGAACTTGAGCTAACCCCCTGCAGATGAGAAGCTTTCTTTGAGAGATTGTTTTTACTTGTCCTACTGCATGCACTTTGGGCTAAAACAACTGTACGAAAAAGGTTATTTGTAAACAAAATTACTACTATCATTATATAAGGCAGCTGGTGTAAACAGGGATGTGTAGGTAGGAGACAGACACCTCACCTTGGTGGAATTAAAATTGCTGAAGCCCATGAGCTTCATCATCTCAATCTCATCCTCCGTTTTACCCTGGAGGTCCTCCTCTGAACCAGAAAACATTAGGAGAACATTTCACACACGGTGCAATACAGTGCAAAGACGATGCAATGCAATGGTCAAACAGCAGCAATGTTCAAAGCAAGGACCTCAGGCAATTCGGCACACAAAGCAACATTCGACTGGGTGATGAGTACAGCATGACACCTAATTCTTGCCTCTGAAAAACCGAGGCAATGTTTAAGACTATAATTGAGTGAGCAAAGTGCTGCCTGTACTGCATTTGGCTATAATATGGCCTTTAAGTGTCTGTTACTGCTGTAGTTTCTGGTCTCCAGGGCCAGCAATCCACAGAGGCAGAACTTCCATATTCTGACTGGCAACATCAGCAGTAAAGGACCTTGCACGTACGCAAAATTACAGTAGGACTGATTCATCCATCTGACTTTACTATGTGACAATCTCGATCCATCTACATCTCTCCTCGTTAATCTGAGGCTGAAGATTACCTTACGTATAACAGGCAACCGATTTAAAATTTTTTATCTTGACAAACCTGAAATCTCATGTTCCTTCACGGTCTTTTCCTTTCCCTCCTTTTCTTCATCGCGTCTGTCCTTCTGCCGTGAAGGAGAGAGAGAGGTGGAGAGGTGTCGCCGTGGTGACCTGTGGAAAGCAGAGAGGGAAGGTCGGAGGATGCTGATGATGAAGAGGGGAGGGCGATTTTCACCCCAGCAGTTACTCCCACTCAGGGGCTCCTGAATAGATCTCCCATCCCACCATCCATTTCAAAATGTACACTTGTGTTCTATCTAGACCTCACAGCAGGTACAAAAGTAAAAAGGTCATGTGATCATTCGAAACTCAAGAACGCAAGAGGACAAGATTTTAACAAAAGTAGACTTTTCCATGCTTTTCCTTCCCAGTAGCCATTGTGTTTCCAGCTCTGTATTTGAGGGTGAAGAAAAATTTCTACTCAGCCAAAAAATGGATGACAGAAGGCACAAGGATTGTAAATATAAGTGTAAATATATTTAACTTATGGATTTTTAAGGATTTTTTCTTGCTAAGGTTAGAGTTGAACGGATTTTAAGCGTTCTTACACTCGATAAGTGTATTATTATAAGTTTACCTGGAGATGTGTTCTCACAAGAACATGAGAACACAAGTATACAATCTGAAACAGCCAACATTTCTTACCTGGAGCGTCGCCTGTGAGGCGACCGCGAGCGGCTTCTCCGCCTGTCTCTGTCGCGCGACCTCGAGCGCTCCCGCTCTCTGCGCCGCCGCTCACGGTCCCTTGAACCAGAGCGAGAGCGACGTCTTTCTGCAAAAAACGGTAAGCAAAACACACTGTAAACACGTATTTCACAAAAGACGCGAACACCATTATGCTGTTACGTATGTGAAAGTATAATGTATCAAGTTTCTTTCCTGACAGGTGAACATCAGTTAATCAGGTAGCCTGTTAGCTAAATGCTATGGAAAACGCACTATGAGCCCACTATATTCCGTACTCTATAAGTAAAGTGCGTTAATAACTTGCGAAACCCATAAAACTGCTAAATACAATGACTTTACATGACATTTCATTACTGTATATAAAGCTCGATACTGGGGTCGGACATACAATAATAAAAAATAATCATCACTATTTATATAGCACATTTCAAAATAACAAAGCAGACACGTTATCTGTCAATGCCTATATTGTATTGTATTGTTATTTGGATTGCTACATTTGCTAATTTGACTAACTGAGTTAGTAGGTCGCCGTTGCAAAGCAGCAAGTTATCCTTTGAAAATCACTAGGCAGCAAACTGGTCAGCTAAACGTGAATTGCATTAGCTCCCCATCATATTAGCCAGACAAAACTCATTTGAAACAGACAGTGCTGAAAGTACTAACACTACTGCGTTTAATAAAAACGCGAAAGAGTTGAACCTAAGGTGCATGTGAATGACTTTAGTTATTAGCAAATAACTAAAGTCTATTTGTCCTATTCAGTACTGCCAACTTGTAAATCAGGCATACCCAGTTTGTTTGCTGGCTAAGGTCGATATTGTTGCTTATTTACTAGCTAGTGAGCAAGCAGCAAACATTAACGTTAGTGATACGTTCAGCCACTGAGCTAGCTAGCTAAAGTGCTAACACAACAAACCTCTTCTTGGTGGCGACCGGCTCCTACTTCTCCCCATTCGCCCTTTAAATTAAGTCCGCGGAAAAATGAATAACTAGATACAGCTATTAAAATGAACCAGCAAAATGAAAACAGCAAGATGCGTAACGTTATCCCTACTAGCTACCTAGACAGCTTTCCAGACTTTTCTTTATACTAACACCTAGTGTACTCTACAAATACGTCCCTATGGAAACATACCGTGTTCGTTGAGTTCCGGCCACTGATTCAAGTTAGCCGTTAAGTGTATTCACACTCCAAGCTGCTGCATTGTTCTGGAGCACAAATAGTCATGATTCATACTTAAAAAATGAATACATTGTTTAATAGAAAACGTTTTTTTTAATGTGCAATGCACATCGCACTACATGCATCTGTTCTACTTCGGTCAGCAGTTTCTCCAAGTACCAGCCTGTGTTCAGCAGTTGAGATGACGGCCTTCACCTCTGCCAGGTAATGTATCCCTAAATCTCAGCTGCTTGTTTCATAGCCTCTATATTATTTCTGATAAGTAAAATGTATATTGACACATTTAAAATATATATTTTCAGGAAACAGGAAAGAAACTAAAATGTCAACATGTTGCCTTTTTACTAGATGATATATTGTGTTTTCTCTCTGCTTCAAAACTAACACACAAGCTCTGCCTTGCTGTAAACGGAATTATGTATGAGATATCCATCATTGTTGCCTCATCATTCATTACATATGAATGGATTTGTCTGTTCAGAAACAGTGTTTGACGAATGTGGGTAATTGTACTTACTCAAAGAATGTCCATATAATGCATACCAGAATTGTGGTCAGGGCCCCCAAAGTGATTCTACCAGTATGGATGTTGAACTTGAGCGCAGGACATTGCTAGGTCAAGTCAGGGTCATATATCGCCTGCTGACTATGACTGGTAGTTTGCAATAATGGGGCTTAATTGCATAATCTCTCCAAGGTTGTGGCAGGTATAATTTGGCTAGTTTTCCTTTGAGATACCACTGCACACAGGGTGAATCGATGTAGCGTAACTGAGTGCTTTAACTTTGCTCAGGGGATCCCCCTGGCCCCATTCATTTCCTTGCTACTTCTCTGCAACTCTTCCACCAATGACTGGGTTTCACAGAAGGAGTTGATTGAACGGATGTAGAGGGCTTGGAGGAGTACAACCCAACCTCACTAACTGAGGTCTCACTTGTGATGAAGTGTTCTGCTCATCCCACATCACCGTCTGTTTTCTGGCCAAAAGCACACAAAGCTGCACCACGCCCAGTGCCGTACTTTAACCCTGTGTTTAATTACGACGGAAACAACTCGTGAAAGTGCAGTGAAAGACAATTATCAATGTATTGTTGCTTTTTTACAGATTTCTGTATGCACTGAAACTTCCAGAATTTGAAGTGGATTGAAATGAACCGTTCTTCTGTAGTTTGCTCGAGGTTATGGTTCTGTCTGTCTCAGTTGTACTGAAAACATTGCTCGAGCCTAAATAGACAATAAGTGTTGATTATTTCGCTGTTATCAGGGCAGGTAGGCCACGAGACCCAGAAGTAAGCCATTATTTTTCCCAAATGGAAAACCGCATGAAATAAAGCAAAAACAGAGATTCATATTGAATTGCTCTTTAATGACTGGTGCACTGCTAACCTAACATCACCTTTTTCACCTTTGCATTCTAATATGAAATTACATTCAAATAAAAACCAGCAAATATACACACAGAGTAACATTTAAATAATGGAATCTATAATAATAATAATAATAATAATAATAATAATTACAACAGTAAGGAGGTCTTGTTGTGTACACACAGATCTCATTTTGAAAGAAGACATGACAGGAATGTATAGTGCCTTTCATTGTTGGGTTCATCTGCATCCACAAGCTACAAAGACGTTTTTCATTTTTCATTCTGTTTTTCTTAATCACATAATAGACATAAGTGGCATTGCTAGCTGTTAGTTTGGGCTTCCTTCACCATCGCTTTTTTTAAATAGACTTTTTCCTTATTGTTTAATGAAATCAAATATTCCCTGATGTTCAGCATCAAATGATTCGATGTAGAAGAACAGAAGTGAAAAATAAGACATGTTGATCTGCATCAACAGAGAAAGCACTTAACAAAGTGTGCTATTTACATCTGTGCACACTTCACACGGTGACAATCAAAAATAATATCGGTGGAGAAGATGAAGCTCGCACAACGAGGCTTTCTTATCATGACAGTTTGCGATAATTATGTGGTTACTATACACATACGTGGGAATTTGCTTAATGAATATGCGCATGATGATGTTTGGCTGTCACCAGAAAAACATACAGGTGTGTATCGAAACAGCGTTTGAATCTTTTTGTCACAAAAACAAGTACCAGTTAATAATTGAACAAATTAAAAAAATTGGTAAGTGGAGAGTTCGGAGCATGAGGTGTGTTTATATATGTAGAGATACAGAGGTGAGGTTAAGATAACGGTCAGTGTTCTGGCTGTGTAGGGGGGTAAATATGCTGTGTGTGTGTGTGTGTGTGTGTGTGTGTGTGTGCGTGTGTGTGTGTGTGTGTGCGTGTGTGTGTGTGTGTGTGTGTGTGCGTGTGTGTGTGTGTGTGTGCGTGTGTGTGCGTGTGTGTGACTGGGTAAATACGTTGCTGTGACCGTGCATCTCCGTTAGGCCTCCACTTTCTCCACTTTCTCCTTTTGCTTCTTGCTCTTCTTCAGGAAAGAGGGGGCCTTGAACTTCTTCTTCTTTTTGGAGGGGGACTTGGCGGGAGAGCCTTCGGGTGTGAGGCCAGGCTTGGCGGGCGGGGCGTCTGGGGGCGGGGCGGTGGGCGGGGCAGGCGTCGTGTCAGCAGTGGAGAGAGCCTTCATCCCTTTCTCTAGCTCCTCCTCCTGCTGCTTCAGGTCCTCCTCCTTCCCATTTTGCACCACGGTCTTGGTGATATCCGTGGTCTCGGTGGCGTTGGTCTCATCTGGCAATGAAGGGGGACAGAAATTGCAAGACAGGCGGTGGCAACGGGGGGAAAAGAAACAAAAACAGACACACACAGGACAGTAAAACAAACTCACAAAAACATAAACTGTACAATATCAGTAACAGGTGTTGCATCGTAATACACAACATGCTGCTTTCATTAATGAGTGTATCATGACATCTGACAGGTTCTCAGTACTTACTAGTGAGACAAGATCTCAGTATCAGAGGACATTCCTAACAGACAGCTCAGAGAGACACAGACAAAGACAGACAGACAGACAGAAAGAAAGAAAGACAGACAGAGGGAGAGAGATACACAGTTGTGGAGACAGATGGAGACCACAACACAGTGCTGAGATGCAACACTTAACAACAACAAACAAACAAACAAACAGACAATCACGAAACAGACACCCCATGTTACACGGACATTCTGCTGGTCTGGATCCGAGAGTCAGGAAGGACTGCACTCATAGTAAAATATATTTTCTGACATTCATCTTTAAGGGCTGATATGTATGTATTTGTGATTATATTGAGTCTCATATAGATAATAATCAGAGTGTTGCATAACATCAGTGAACTGTCCACTGCTGTACGTAGCTATACGTGATTGATTGATTGATTGGTTGAACTGACACAAGAATTGATAGTGCACAAGTCCCCAAAGAAACAGAAATATTGTAGCTCGCCAGGTGAGGGGGGGGGCATTTATGCATTTATGCTGCACTCCTGTGAGGGAAGTGTGAAAACTGAAATGCACTTTGGCAAGTCGCTTCGGCTAACGGGGGCTCGCTAAAGGACTAGATTGCGAACGGTGAACTGAGAGTAACAGGGGCTGCCGTTGAGTAGCCAGAACAGGAATGGAGGAGACACACAGGGGCGGGAGGGTCATGCCGGTTTTTTGGCGCATCTGTGGGGCACATGCACGTGCATGCGGGTTGCTAGCCTGGTGTCTCACCTGTGGGAGGGGGGTTAGTGGGGGAGGGGCTCTTAGTGGGGGAGGTGGCAGGGGGAGTCCCCTTCTCATTGACCAGCTCCTCCCCACCTGACACAAAGACAGAGGCGAAACTGAGGGAGAGTGTGGGATTCTGGGATGGGTTTGTGTAGGTGAAGGAGGCTTTTGGAGGGCAGGTGGAGACTGAGGGGGGTGGGGGGGTTACAGGGCTGTGATAAGCAGCATGTGAGGTGTAGTTAGTGTTAGTGAGTTATGAGTTGGCAAGAGGGAATTCAGTATGAGGGGTGATTGATGTTGAGTTTGTGAGAGGTGAATCACTATGGGCAAGCAATGACTTAGTGCGAGATTAATCATGATAAAGCGAGTAATATGACTTGAATCTGTGGGACATGAATCCCTCTGAGAGAGTAAGTTACAGAGAGGTTAGATAGTAGTGGTGAGTGATAATTAATCAGTGAGAGATGAATCAGTGTGAGTTATAAACCAGTGAGAGATTAATCAGTCTGCTTGATTTATGAATCAGTGACAGATGAATCAGCCTGAGTGAGTTATGGATCAGTGAGCGATGAATCAGTGTGAGTGAGCCATGAATCAGTTAGATAATACATTTGAGTGAGTTATGAATCAGTGAGAGATGAATAAGCGTGAGCGGGTTATGAATCAGTGAGATAATAAATTTGAGTGAGTTATCAGTGAGAGATGACTCAATCTGAGTGAGTTATGAATCAGTGAGAGATGAGGAGGTGTGTTCAGCAGCGTGTGCTGACGTGCAGTTTCAGGTGTACCATCATCCAGGCCCAGTTTCTGCTTCCTCTGCACCTCCTGTCGGTACTCCTCCAGCTCCTTGTCTGTCAGCTGGTTGAAGGGGTTGGGGGGCTCTGGAGAGGGAGGAATTTTTTGGGGGCCACCCTCCGGGCCATTTTGTCCAGGTGCCAGTTCATTCTCAGGCGACTGGGATAAGAGCCAAACACAGAAATATCATATAATTATTTATCAGTTATTATAAAAGTCATTATAAAAAACAAATTCGTATTTTGATATTGAATTTAATAAGATAAATTTTTTTAGATCAGGGTAACTTCCAACATTGCCCTTGTATCCATGAAACATGTTATGCATGCATTTCCAAAGGCTGAATATGCACACACACACAGATGTGATTACTATAATTATGTGGGCCATTGCAGTATGACATTATAATTTGAGAGCACTGTCCTGAGTGTCCAAACTGAGAGAGTGAAGCAGCATTTTCTGTGGGCTGTTGTATGTTGGCTGCATAGCAGGTTTCCTCGCCCTGTGTTACTGTGTTGAATACATGTGTAGCAGTGCTGTGCAGGTGTGTAAGCAGGTTGTGTAGCAGTAATGTGTAGTTGAATGTGTGTCCAGGCGGGTTGTGTGCATGGTTTTGTAGCCGTCCTTCCTTGGGTCGTACCGGTGGAGTCTTATCAGAGATGACACTGGCCAGTAGCTGAGACTGGGGCCCTGCAGTCTTCATGTCCTGACGGTTCTGTTCACGGATCTGAGAGAGAGAGAGGGAGAGAGGGAGAGAGAGAGAGAGAGAGAGAGGGAGAGAGGGAGAGAGGGAGGGAGAGAGGAGGAGAGAGAGATTGTGCGTTCAATACATAGATTGTATAAAAGGCTGTTTTGAAGTTTTGAAGTCAATAGATGTTTTGAAGTTCATTGAGCACCTGCAACACGTGTCTCTATTAGCCTGAAGCCCCCGAAATGACAGAAGTTCAGAGTTCTGTACTGTTCTCATGAATATTATGGAACACATCAATGCTACGGGAAGTCACAGAAAAAGGGCACAATAACAACGGTTGGGAACTGGGCTTGTAACTCAGGTTAGCAGGTTCAATTCCCTGCTGGGGCACAGCCGTTGTACCCTTGAGTACATTGAGCTGCATAAATTGTTTGTATGTTCAGCTGAAATCTGTGAGTACCTCTGGATAACAGTGCCCCTTGAAGGCCTGAATGAAATGTAAAGGTAAATGCTTTGCCTGTAAGATATTCTGTACCTTATTTCGTGTCTCCAGCACCTCTTGGGGGTTGGTAAACAGCGGGACGAACTGGTTGGAGTTCTCGATCTTAATGGCCGTGCCACTCCCCTGTGTGACCTCCTCAGTCTTCAGCCACTGAAAGACAGACAGGGAGGAAGAGGAGGTGCTCAGCAGCTTTTAAACCACAAAGTGTTTTGCATTGTGTTAAATGAACAGCCCTTGATTTTCTGTAATTTCATTTTAAGTATGACAGTGCTCTTAGCATGCCTTGCCTTGGGCATAGAAAAAATGTCATAGCACAATTCAGCCACCAGAGGGCAGACGTGGCATTGCAGTAACAAGCATGAACTGGTGTTTCCCCTGCATTGCAGAGGGACTGAGAGGAAAAAGAGGGAGGGGCTGGGAGGGCCAGATAGAGAGAAGGCCCCTCCCCTCTGAGATGACTTAATGTAATGTCTACACCCAGCATTTGAGGCAGTGCATGCTATTCTTCGGCCTATACTGCCTTTTCCTTCTGTCATTCCCCGATATGCCCCGGAAACTTCACCACACACAGCCTCAGTGATGTCATTTATCTAGCCAACCCGTCCAATCAAAAGCTTCAGTAGGATGTTTCCATGCACTTGTTTAACCCAGTGCCAGGCTCTGTCCCAACAGTTTTCATTTAAATAAAAATGACAGTAACCGGGTTTGATGTTAATCAGCCTGGTGACTCAACCCTAAGGAAATTGCAAAAAAAACAAAACAATGCAGCAAAATGATTAATAATGACTAAAAAAATTACCATATTACAAAAGAACTCGGAATCAGTGGGAAGAATCTAGCCCTCAATTTTCCTCTATTAAATAATGAAATATTTGCTTCAAAATGTGAACGTGCCCATTGTGGTGTCTCTATCAGTAATTGCACCCTATAGGGACAAGATTGTAAACCCACATTAGTCCGCCTGCAGTGCTCAGTGAGCCAGGCCTGATCAAATTAAGGTGAACATGAAAGGAGAGATAGAGTACGCTGATGTCATGGCTAATTCTTTTAGCTGCGTCAGCCAATCAGAATGGAGACTGGCTAAACCCCCCCGCCCCCCCACCGTGGTGCGCTGGTGTCCGGGGCTGGCCTGGTCCTGGCTGACTCTCAGGTAGGTGTTGGGGGTGTTGAGCCAGCGCGTCTTCTCCTGCTGCTGCTTCTGGGCGTGCGGGGGGTTCCGCGGGAGGGGCCTGACCCCGCCCCCTTCCTCGTTGAAGTTGAAGGCGGTGACGGTGGCGGGGACCTCCACCTCCCTCCGGGTCCGCGCTCGTTCCAGCAGCACCGGGAAGCGGTAGGCGTAGCCCGTGCGGTACCCCTGATTGGTGGTGGGGGGGGGTAAGGGAGGGGAGGGAGTAGACCATACACATTTTAACACTTCACGTGCCAATACGAATCCCACAGACCACTGGGCCAACAGTGACCCCACACACGTTAACACTTTACACTCAGGTACAAATCCCACAGATCACTGCCCAATCAGCCAGCAATCAGCATCAGTGCCCAACCGGCCAGTACACCTGGGGCAGGCAGTGCTCCAAAGTACTTTAACCCTTTATTCACCAGTACAGATTCTTACAGGTAACTGTCAGTCACTTATCGCCAGTGTAATTCTTCTTTTGTACGAGTCAACATTTTTTTTAGTTTTTTAATTCTGCTGATCTACCAGAAGCGTTTCAGATTTTCGCCTGTATCTAAAAACTTCAAGTATTTCAAATATTTCATATTGGGCCCTGCTCTGGTTAACATACAGTGTTTATATCTGCACCCATGGTTAGCTTTCCTGTCCTGGTCACTACCACACACACATACACACACAGACCAGCGGTGGCAGAAGGGCACAGCCCTGCTTAGCCTGTTTCTGCAGAGGATGACTAGGCTGCCCGACCGGGAGTTTGGCCAAGACATCAAAGCATCACCTCCAGCTTCTGCACTGAGGCGTGAGAGGTCTCTGCTGGCTGAAAATTAACACGTCCCCACGCAGAAACGTCTCGGCGTCCTGACAGGCCCCACACCAGACAGAGCAGCAATAACACCGTTACAGTGCTGCTGTGCGCTACACACAGCCACGCCTCAGAAATATATACCGTATTTAATTATAAGAGCCCCAGACTCTTTATAGAAGAGACTGGGTGTCTTATACTATATATTATTTTATGCACTTTATAGACTTGCTTTTATTGCTTTTGCCTATCTATTTCTTATTACAATCTGTTATTTCATTTCTATTGCTTCTTCGTGCTCTGTTCATCTTATATATTGTCCTTATGTTAATATCCCCAGTCTTTCTTAAATTCCTCTTGTCATTATTTTCATTTCTTGCATTATTTTTGTGTCGTGATGCACTTTGTGGAAATGAGCTAGACAAATACAACATTATTATTATTATTATTGTTCATGCTTTTGCACACTTCAAAATATGGGAGACATTTCATCTGACTTTTAAAACTTTCCATTTTAAAACTTTTTCCATTTTTACCCTGGTATTTATTTAACAGCTGCATTGTTGCCAAGGAAGTATCTGACAACCTGTTCAGTGTCAAAGGAGTACAAATGTCTTCCTGGCTCGCCTCATTGGACGCTGTATTCTCCTGCCAAACGTCCCCATCTCCACAGATTCCTTCTCTTAGCTAGTTTAGCCCATACAGGAAGTGAAGTTACCCATAAGACCGCTGCATGCAGAAACGTCTCCCTTGTGTGCACACAGTAATATTCAAATTAGGCGATATTAAAATCCACCCACTGAAAGAACAGCTTAATTGTCTCTTGCGTGTCATGTTGTCTGCAAACACAGAAGTTTAAATGGAGTATAAGCAATTAATGCTGTTTTTCAGAAGGCTTAGTGAAAGTAAAAAATAACCATACATATGCTGAGTAGCAAATTAGATTTTAAGTTTCAAGTGTCAAACGGCTGCAGAGTATAAGACTTGGTCACAGGCATGCCAATCTGCCGCGATATTGGTGAAACCTTAACCTGATGTCAGTTTTTTCTAATTAGTATTTTAGGTTTAGTGTATGTTCTTGCTTGGCCCAGACAAGTTGTGTGTGCGGAGAAGGACAGTTGACGTATCTACGCAAATTTCAGATGCCCTGTAGAAACATTTAAGCTGCGCCAGTTACACTGAATAAGAATTGTTTTCGGAAAGTTTTCTGAACTGCTAAGCGCAAAAGTAAGCCCGCTTTAGTGCTCTGTCCGACAGCTGTATGGTCTCACCAGGTTGTCCATGGTCCTCATGAGCGCCTCGAACTCGTGCTCCCCGAGACGGCTCTTGTGCAGCGGGCCGAAGGTGGACCCGGCCCAGCCCACGGTTCCGGTCGGGTTGGGTCTCTGAGTGCTGCGATCCAGCATGATCAGGTTCTGCTCCCCACCGGCACAGCACAGCGCTGACACCTGTTGGCACCGGAAGGAATTGCAGCCTCAGACCTCATGATCAGTTTTCCATGAAACACCCAATATTAATATTGCAGGGTCCATTGACTCTAATTTCAGAATAGGAAATCAATTCATGAACTGAAGGTTTTCCCTTTCTCAATTAATGCCCTGATTTTCAATTCACTTCCGGAACTGAAATGCAATTGACCCAATACTGATTAATACCTAGCAACCTCTCCGGTCAAATAATTTTCCAAAATCACCCACACAAAAGCTCACGCAGGCACAGGAACACACACGCACACACATACATGCAAACATACAGTTACACTCACTCACACACACACACACACTCTCACACACACACACATATACTCACACACGCAAACACACACACAAATCTACATGCATACACACACACACACACACACACACACACATTGTTCATTACTAGCAGGATCTGTTCTCAGCTCACCTGTATCTGACAGGCAGCCTGGATGTGATAGACAGTGTAGAAGGCCTCTTCCACAGACTCCCCCAGAGCCACAATCCCATGATTCCTCAGCACCAGCACCTGTGCGCACAAATCCCATATTTTACAAACCCCACAGATTACACATCCTGCATCACTAATTACACATCACACACATCACTGATCACACATCATACATCACTGATTGCGAATCGCTAATTACACATCACTTCTTACACATCACAGATTATGTATCACACATCACTGACTGTACATCACAAATCACTGATTATATATAATAGATTACAGACTACCAATCAATCTCCCTCTCCCCCCTCCCTGCTTCATCCCTCTCTTCCACCCTCCTTACCCTCCCTCACCTTGCAGGTGGGCCCTAGACTCTTCTGAAGCTCCACCCGGTCTTCCTCCTCCTCCATCAGCCCATTGTAGTCGTAGTAGGCCACGTCGCCCACCAGCAGGGCCTCGTGGGATAGCGGCAGTATGCCACACTTCATGGCAGACACCTGTGTGGATTGTTAGCCTTTAGCATGGAAACTCCCTCTCGCACAGTACAAATGTCTCCTTACGAGATGCACTGCTTTTTCATCAGTGACAACCGTGCGTTAGTACTAACTGGAAGGTGGATGTGTGGCCATTTCTCTTGTGTGTACATTTGTGATGCTGTCACTTGCTTACTGATCATGGTTTACTGCTTTCTTGGCTGCATATTTACTGACAGCCTGCACTAGCTGCTCTACTGGTTTATCAGTTCTGTCAGTTCAAACTGTGGCAGTGCTCTGTTTTTGCATTTGTCAGAGCTGACCGTGTCAGTGTTCTGTCGGTATTGATTGTGCCAGTGCTTGGCCACTGTTCCATCAGTGCTGACTGTGTCATTGTTCCATCAGTGCGGAATGTGTCAGTGTTCCACCGTCTCAGTGTCCATCAGTCGAATGTTCATGTTCCATCAGTTCGGAATGTGTCAGTTCAGAATGTGTCAGTGTTCCATCAGTTCGGAATGTGTCAGTGTTCGGCATGTCATTTTCACAGTAGATGTGTCAGTGTTCCATCAGTAAGATGTGTCGAATGTGTTCATCAGTGGAATGTCGCATCGGGAATTGAATGTGTCAGTGCTGACACTGTCAGTGTTCCATCAGTGCAGAATGTGTCAGTGCTGACACTATCAGTGTCCGTTCAGCAGCGTACCGCGGCGGTGGCCGGCGTGTGCATGTGCAGCAGGCAGCGGACGTCCGGCCGGGCAGAGTAGATGGCGGAGTGCAGGCTGAAGGAGGCCACGTCCACGCCCAGGGTGGTGCTGCCCCTCTCCACCACCTCGCCCAGTACATTCACCTTCACCTGGGGGGGGGGGGGCGACAGCACTCACATCAGCCATGAGGGAGGAAAACGTGGCAAGACAGTCCTCGTGTCATCTTACTGGTGGAGGAGCTCCACCAATCAGCATCCAGCACTGTGTCATGCCTGGACTTGAACACCCTGAGGGTCCCCGGCTCTACTGCACGACCTGAGCAGCTGTTCCACACATCGATCACACTCTGCGGGAATAATTACTTCCTGAGGTCAGCCAGCGACAGCAGAATCAGGATAAGATGATCATAAAGTCACCTCACAAGAGGAGCTCAACCAATCATGAAGTAACATGGTGACAACCGACAGAGTGCCAGTGGAGATAAATGGATATTTTCTACCTTTATTTACAAAATGTTCAATGCAGGATTTTTCAACGAATTAAAATTTTAAATGTCACTCGAATTAACTGAACTGAAAATAGAATTGACCTCAGCTCGGTTGTGAATATGTTTTTTTTTGTATTATTATTATTATTATTATCACTATTATCATTATACTTATCATTCATTTCATAATGTGTGCCCCTCCCTTGCCTGTCTGTTTGAGAGAGGGCGTACTACCACAGTCATCCTCAGAGAAACACAGAGTCAGCAGGCTGCTTCCTCTCGTTTTCTCCTCTACAAACTGCCAGCTAAGCTGTCGCAGCTCCTTGGAACAGCCCCTGGGTGCTGACCGCAGGCACTCCGTCCACCACAGGGGTCGCTGTTGAGCCCAGAGAGGACGAGTTCATCGACTGACAGCAGAGCAAGCGTACCAAGCGGACAGGTTTTCCATGGAGCACAGAGTGAATGAGAGTGATGTCAGAGAGCTTGGCCCAATCCCAAACGGAGCCCTCTGAACTCACGGATCAAAGACTCACAGACTGAAATGGCCCATTTCTGGGGGCAGGTGAGTCCACGAGTGAACAAGGGCTTGGGGGTGAAACAAGGGCTTGAGGGTGGGTATATAAAGGGTGAGACAGAACAAGAGAAACTGGACAATAGGAAAAGAGACGCAGCCTTACACACTTAATTTATGCGAGAGGCAAGTCATCCACCACCTGAAGCAGATACGTAGAAACTGAAATTGGCAGGGTCTGTGCTGACGAGTATTTCCATTAATTTCTTAAGAGAACAGCCTTAAAATAAGTGAATTCTAATGACTTTTGGAAGGAAAATGACATGAGAGGGTGGAGAGAATGAGAAAGGATGTGCAGTGTCATAAAAATTAGTCTTATTCATATTGGGCATATTAGTCAGGGAAAATATTGGTTGATGGAGCAGTCAAGGTAAAGTTGCTGAAAATTATGGAAAACTGACGAAAGAAGCAAAAATCATGGACCGAGTGTTTTAAAAAACATTACGTTATTAAATTAGCCGATATGTTAAATGCATGCAGCTGGTAGCTAGCCTGCTTTAAGATGGAGTTTGGCGAATATTTCAGCTCAGGCTGCGTTTCTGGGAAACTGAAAAATATTAAACTCACCAGACTGGAGGCTGTGGCCTCGCTGTAGGCCAGTCCGTCCGGCAGAACCAGGAAGTGCTCCTGCTCCTTACTCACACGCAACTGAGGACAAAGAGACAGATGGACAGAGACATGGAGCCATACAGATCCGTACAGAGAGAGATAAAGAGATGGAGAGAGAGAGAGAGTGAGAGAGACATAATGAGAATAAGAGATCTTATTCCACAGCATCAAAAAAGTATTAATTCACTCACATCCAAACCAGTGATGCACATCTAGCACAGAATAACAATGTAGTTAAAGGTAATACAGTCCACACTTCACAAAAACAGCTCCAAAATAACTAGGAGCTTACTTTAAAATATACCACAGCATGATCAATCACGCTGGGCCTAAATCAGGATTACTACAACCCAGAAGGACAAGACCCAGCATGGGGCGAAATGAATCATGTTGCCGTGTATTTTAAAATAGGTTCTTGTTTATTTGGGAGCTACTAATCTGGTGTGTGGACAGTTTTGCATGGAAACAGGGCCAGTATTGAATGAGACCTGGTCCAGCCCAGTTACTGTTGCATGGAAACTGGCCCGGTTTTAATTGAGACCTGGTCCAGTTACTGTTGTGTGGAAACAGAGCCAGTTTTAAATGAGACCTGGTCCAGTTACTGTTGTGTGGAAACAGAGCCAGTTTTAAATGAGACCTGGTCCAGTCCAGTTACTGTTGCTTGGAAACGGGCCCGGTTTTAAATGAGACCTGGGCCATTTACTGTTGTGTGGAAACAGAGCCAGTTTTAAATGAGTCCCGGTCCGGTTACTGTTGCATGGAAATGGGCCCGGTTTTAATTGAGACCTGGGCCATTTACTGTTGTGTGGGAAAAGGCCCTGTTTTGAATGAGACCTGGAGGCCCTGTTCTGCGTGGGCCAGGTGGGGGCACTCACGGTGAGCAGGGTGCGGTTGATCTGAGCCCAGCCGTACAGGTCCAGCAGCCGGTAGGCGCTAGCCAGCTTGCAGCGCATCAGCCTCTCCCCCTTCACCATGGAGCCCGGCTCCCAGCCGTGCAGGTCGTTTATGGGGGTCACCATGGTGACGGCTGGAGACAGGCGGGAGGGGCGGAGAGAGGTTCACAGTCTGTCTATGACATCACAGTGCGCAGCTCTGCGGGTTTGAGTCGAGTGCCGCTGCTTTGATCAGTGGGTCGGTATGTATGAACGCTACCCGTAGGTACCGAAGCCCAGCGCGTTCTGTGCAGGAGTGGGAGTTGTAGGAGTTGGGGCATCAGAGTCAGCCTGCCTGATTGTGTGCTATCAGCTGGAGGCAAGGTGCCGGTGTTTGAGTTAAGAGCACAAAGGGGGGAGGGATGGCAGTGCGAACGCAAGGGGCTGCGTGTGTAGGTGTGTTTGTGTGTGGGTGGGTTCATGAGAGTGAGCCTGTGAAAGGCAGAGGAGAGAGTGTGTGTGTGTGTGTGTATGATGTGTGTGTGTGTGTGTGTGTGTATGATGTGTGTGTGTGTGTGTGTGTATGTGTGTGTGTGTGTGTGTGTAAGCTGACTGGTACCCACTGGAGGGGGAGACGGGCAGCGCTGCAGGAGAGCCGTGAGAGGCCATGAAGTCGGCGATCTGCCGCAGGGCCCACAGGCTGGACGAGCTGCTGCCCTTCTTCATCTGGTCCTGGATCAGCACGTCCAGCTCCTCCCGAAAGGACTGAGCCCAGAGAGAGAGGGGGAGAGAGGGGGGTAGAGTGAGAGAGGGAGAGAGAGAGGAGAGAGGGGGGTAGAGTGAGAGAGGGAGAGAGAGAGGGAGAGGGGGGTAGAGTGAGAGAGGGAGAGAGGGGAGAGGAGAGGAGAGAGGGAGAGAGAGGTAGAGGTAGAGGGAGAGAGAGAGGGAGGGGGAGAGGGAGAGAAGTAGAGAAAGAGGGAGAGAGGGAGAGAGGTAGAGGAAGAGAGGGAGAGAGAGAGAAAAGGTAAGAGAGAGGGAGAGAGGGAAAAGGAGAGAGAGAGGGAAGGAAAGGGAGGAAAAGACAGAGAGAATAAGGGAGAGAGAGAGGCAGCGCACACACAGAGGCACACACAGAGGCACACACACCTCCCACACACTCACAATCGGAGGATGAGTGGGATCCTTGGTTTTTCACCTCTGATCATTTATAACTCCAATCTCCCAGCTTCCAGATCAGTGCCTCCTCCTGCTCCTGCTGCATGCTACTCCCACAGAATGGGTCCAAAAAATGCAGCGGTTTTAATGGAATTAGAGCCATCCTATCCTCTCTCCCTCTTTCTTTTGCTCTTTACTCTTTCTCTCCGCTCTCTCTCTCACCCTCTCTTTTTACTCTCTCTTATTAAATTTTTTTCTGTTGTAATTTCAAGCGCTTTATTGGCATGACATGCACTGTTTCCACAGCAAATGTTACAATAACAAACAAAACAAAATCAACCACACAACCTGTTAACTAATATAAATGCACTACCCAAAGCGTCACGTTATACACATCACATTCACAACATAAAACCACAACAACATACACGTACTGATGTATACCATACATGTATGTTGATAACGATTAACTGCAGATACTGACAGTTATAAATCTTCTGTGGCAATGACAAGTTGCCTCTCTCTCACTCCCCCCCCCCACTCTCTCTCTCTCTCTCTCTCTCTCTCTCTCTCTGTCTCTCTCTCTCTCTCTCCTCCCACTCTCCACTTCTCTCCGTGCTGTAGTGCCGGCTGTAGCTACAGCTCCGCAGCTGTCGAGTGGTGATTCAGAGCAGATTAAATCTGCGCACTGGAGATAATCACATCTCTGGGAGCGTAATGAGGGGGGGAAGGGTAGGAGGATAGGACAGAGGGAGGGACGGGGAAAGGATGGAACAGAGGGATGATGGGACCCAGAAAGGGGGCGTGGCAGAGGGCGCACGGGACGACCCTGGTGAAAAAACATGCCTACCGCCACTTCCGCTGAAAGGAGACAATTAACCAGACGAGTGTGGGCACGAGCTGGCACTACCTCTCACCCTCTCTCTCCCTCTCTCCCGCTCTCTTACTCTGTCTCTCTCTTACTCCCTCTCACATACGCATACACACATGTACAGGAATGGGCAGTGTATTTAGCTTTGCTGTTGGCAACCTGTATTATGTAATATTAAATTTATTGAATGCCATGCCAATACATATTTCAAATATGTGTTTCTGAAACACCGCCTGTCCTTACACACACACATACACATACATACATACACACACACACACACACACACACACACACATACTCCCACACACACCAAACCACACCACACCCACACATCACACACACACACATACCACACACATACACACACGCACACAATACACGACACACACCACACAACACACACACACACACACCCCACACCACACACACACACCACACACCCACCACACACCACACACACACACACCCCACACACACCACACACACACACACACATACTACCACACACACACACACACACAGGCGCTCGCTCCCCTGCTCGTCCTGTCACTCACCGGGCTCTGCAGGATACTGGAGACACGCTTTTTGTGCGCTGCCATGGTGATGGGCGTGGACTGGTCGTCGGGGTGCTGGGGGGACTGCAGGCTTTGGGGAGCCCCACTGCTTCCGTCGCTGGGGCTTCGCTGCATGGGGGTCCCCTTAGGGGTGGGAGAAGTGCTCATCTTCTTTATTTACACCGAGGAAGAGGAGAAGGAGGAACTGGAGGAGGGGAGGGGAGAGAGAGAGGATGCATAGATCAATACAAATGACTGTATTTTTATTCTCACAGGAAGTAGCTTAAAAGACAAGTCACTCATTCACTTATAAGGGCGGGGATGTTCATAAAAGGCCAGTAAGGGCTTGTTGAAGGACACCCAATACTGAATAAATCTTATTACACAACAGTGTATAAGCATTTTGACAGTGTCAGTCAAAATGTTTATACATACAACGTCAGTCTTTGTTGCTGTGCTAATACTGTTTCAGTATACCATGCTCTAATTTCATTGGCTGAAGATGTGTTTCTCCAGTATTGTTTTTTTAATGATGGTGTTTCATAAGATCTTTTTCGTCTGTTTGACAGCAGATATCTGCTTGCCTTACAGCACTTTCACTGCAGAAGCCACAGTCAGCCGTCCCTGATCTCCATATCTCCATATTTTCCTTCCAAAGCCACAGGGTGGTGAGTAACAGTCCATTTGTGACAGTGCCGACCAGAGCAGGGTCTCGATAACGGTTCACTCTTTTCACCAATGAAGATCAGCAGGGTAACTTCGTTGTAAGACCGATCCTAAACAGTACTAATTAGAGGGAACTGTCCAGTGATTATTACTAGTTTATTAGAACGTTCCTTCTCATTGACCCATCATTGACTTTTAATATTCTATTTACTAAATGTCTTCCAGTGTTTCGCAATTATTACGTAAACTGATATTGCAATACTAAATTAAATCGAAGCTGATTGATTGCTGGTATCATTGGGGAGATGTGTCTTTGTATGGCTTTGCTCTTTATGTGAGAGTATCCAGCATGTACAGTAGTGCTTAAAACCTGCATAATTTGTTGGTGAGAACACGTGGTGCTGTCTGTAGGGCAGCTGACTCATCCCATGTACTGTATCAACCCCCCTGTGTAGCCAGGGGTTTGATTCCTAGCTATGGAACTACCTGTGCCACTGTCTGCACCATCTCCACCTGTAACCCTCACTTTCCTCTGCCTCAAATAAAGTGGAAAATCACATAAAAGCAGGAGTAGTGTTCACAGTGGCAGTAATACTAATATCATAACACAATGATATAAAGGTTTAAACAAGAAAAAACTGTGTGTCTGTTTGTGTGTCTGTGTGTGCGCGTGTGTGAGTGTGTGTGTGTCTGTGTGTGTGTGTGTAGGTGTGTACTTGTGTGTGGGTGTGTGCTTGTGTATGTGTGAGTGTGTGTGTGTGTGTGTGTAGTTGTCCTAAGGTGAAATATGTACTATAAATTCCCCTATAATTGCACACTTGGGTAGTTGCAGTTTATTATAATTGAAAAAAAAATAACGGTTTGCCTGTTAGTCATATGAAGACCCACGTGCTATAAACTCCCTGCAGTTGGCCACTCCATTATTGCGTACTTCGCTTAATTGCGAAGCTGCCCTTTTAATCCCGCTGTTTGCGCTCCTACTAAGCCACACAGCAGTCACAAGCATATGCAGTCATCAAGAGCTGTCGCCAGTAATAAAGTCTTACAGTGTATATTCACAGTCTGCCGCCTCAAAATACTGATATCAATTAAAGGAACGTATGAGCTCCTTTGATAGTTATTGCCGGGGCTTCATCTTGCAGAAGTCATTCTCGTTATAAACCCCTCACTCGCGAACACACACAGCCACACAAGTGTGCACACTCCCACCCTGCATACTGTTCAGCCATGCTGTGTGTTTGTCCTCCAAAACCAAACACACAGACACCAGGTAAAACTTCCACATACTAATTACATTACAGGTGTTTTTGCATATGCTTTTATCTAGAGACTTGCATTTGTTACACAGTAGCTCCTTGTTTTAAGTAATTCAGATTAATTTCCTTGTGCAAAGTTACAACGGCAATATCCTACCTTGGGAAACAAACCCGCAACCTTTAGATACAAGCCCATTTCCCTAACTGTTATACTACACTGTCAAATTAATTGGTAACACTATCGAAGGTGATGTTACAAAAGCAGTTGTAATAGTTCAGTAGTGATGGCAACAGTGTTGGGGTTGACACAAAAAATTCAACAAATGCAGGAAATAAAATTAACTTCAATTCACTAATTGAAAAATGCCCATAATGCTGTCAGAATGTCTTTTTCCAATTAATTAAACAATTGAATTTCCATTAATTTCCTGAACTGACTGAGCTGGCTGACCTGAAGAGGGATGGAACCCAACACCAGAGGGCAGAACTAGATATCCACTGTACCTAAAAATGACCAAAAATACCCCTGTCAGGGTAGAGAGTAGCTGGTGAACCAGTGCCAGTGCGTACTCTATACTCTGTGCTTGTGGTGTGGCTCCTCTCCCCTGAAACTCGACCGTGTTCATCTGCAGGCAGCAGATAAAGACTTGCGAGCCACACCCTCTGTCCTCCGCTACCACCGTCTAACTGCCACAGACGCACACGGGCAGGATTAGTCATGAGAGGCAGGGGCCAGGACAAGACGCTAAAAATACTGAGCGCATAATACAGTTCTGGAGATGAATTACTGTCTCCTGCAGGCCCACCCGATTCATTTTCTTCATCTCTTCATTGAACACATGCTGGCAACTGACTGTGCCTTGGTTAGAACACAAATACTTTACTCTGAAATACAGTCCTTTATGCATGTACACACACACCCACACGCACACTGACACACTATCAAAGAAACACACACACACACATACATATATGTAAACATAACATATAAACACATGCACATACAATAACAAATGTGTATAGCCCTACACACACACACACACACAGACACACACACCTACACATTCATGCATGCCTAAACACGCGTACACACACACACACACACGCGCACAGACATTTATCAGACAGGCAGGACCCAGCGAGTGCCCCAGTAGAATAGGTCTATTTTACAGCGTGTCTGTTACTGCTTTGTGTGGGTAAGGTAAGATGGAGTGCTTTTGGGATTGCAGCTGCTCCACAGACTGTAGACCCTCTCTCCAGGGAGGGTGGTAATGACTGGGGCGTATCCAGCCTAACTCCCCCTCACACCCCTCCAGCTGCCCCCCCCCCCCCCCCCACCCCCCCTTACGTTAGTCTAGCCTCATCACCTGCATCCCAAACTCAAGCTGGGGCGTACTGTCCTCCCCAACAAAACCCCCCCATGCTCCAGAGACCTCACATTATAATTCTGCTTCACGTAGTCCAGGTATGTCAAACTCCAGTCCTGGAGGCCCACAGCCTCTGCACCATTTTATGGTTTCTCATCAATCAGCTGCCAATGTCGCACCTCAGAGGGCTTCAGCCTTAGTTCAATTTATCACTTAAATTCTGAAAACACGGCGAAAACCAGCAGAGGCCGCGGCCCTCCAGGACAAGAGACTCAGTTCCCCTGATGTAGACCTTGAAATGCTGCTGCTACTTGCCCCAGAGAGGGGTAACCGACAGCCCCGCCAGACCATAAAAGCCCCGGTTACGCATCCGGGCACATTTACTGCGCCTATCGATCCGCCGCGTCGGCTGCAGCCTCCGAGGGGCGTGTCGAGCGATCGCGGGACGGACGGATGGACGCACGGATGCCGGGAACGCGCGATCTTGCCGGTAATCCCTCAGCAATTCGCTCCTGCGCTTCTCCGCGAAACGACGTCACGTGCGATTTCTCCGACCAGCCCGTAGATGTCCTACCGCCGAGCCCAGGCCCATCCGTACGGCGGCCTACCCGTACGGGGCGTGCGGGACACGATCGATTCACGAAACATTCGCTTCTCTGTGTCAGCTTCATTAAGGGTGGGTGAGACTAACAGACGGGGATGTCGAGAAAGTCAAACCAATCGATTGCCACAGTATCTGCTCAACCGTAACTGTATGAGGTATGGAAGGTGTCATGCAAACCTCAGGTACCACACTATTTTGGGAAAAATTGATTAATTATATGACAGAATATTAAATTTTGTGAATAGGGAATACTACTATATTATATATGCATACATCCATGTACACATACACACACACACACTTACAAATACCTCAAAACAATACCAAATTTGGTGCTAGATTATTATGACCATCTAAAGAAAGGTGCTCGCTTGTGCCTTCTACGATAGGAGCATCAGAGACTCCGTACTGGCGGCGTAATGGACTGTAATCCCGTAATACTGTTCCAGAGTCCCAGGGGAAGGCTGACCAGTATCCTATTGCATTCATTCATATTGATTATTATTCACATGAATATATGTGTGAGGGAACCTGTGTAAGTCACTTACTGGGATAAGGCCGAACACAAGCTTGTCACAAACCTGGCAGCCTATCAAATAAATAAAAATGACAATTAAATGTATTACTAATCATCGCAATGGGGATGAGCTAGACTCAAACAGCCGTGATTTTAAAAAGCTGATTAATACTTTTATTAACCGTATTTGCGCATAAAACATTATGTATAAAAGACTGAACATTTGCGCCGCTGAATAATCCTTAGAGAGCGAGCAAGGGCTGCACTGCCATGGTGATTTAGTAGCCTAGCTGTGAGCTCCTGGAGATGGCTCACATTCAGCCCTCCGTTCTGTTCCCGGCAGCATTAATCAGGCTCCTTCTGCACAGACGGCAGCTTTCTCCCGCTCCCGCCCGTTTCCATCCTCCTTTGCTATCGATGCGATCGTCCGTAACGACACGGTGCGGTTACGTAACGTGGATATGCATGGAATGCGTGCGTTGAACGAAATACCCGAATGGGTTTGAATGCCGGGCAGTCTTCTAGTCGCACAGCTGACCGAAGCGAGTTAAACAGGAGAGGGTTCCAGTCCCAGACATCAGTGTCTCCGTTGTCTCTCCCTGCTGATCCCTCAGTCCCATTAATGATTGATTTTCTGCCAGAACTTTTTGGCTAATGGTTTCCGGTGACTACTGGCTCATTATGTTTCAAACCCGCAACTCTGCATTTCCTGGTTCCCCCTCTCCACTGATTTAACATTCCATGTAGTAACTTGTGACCTATCTGAGCTTTGGCACATTTCTTTTTAGCAGAGAACTAAGCTGAATACTATTAAAATTGTCTTCTAATAACATTGCATTTAAAAAGTACAAATTGCAACAGTTCAGACTCTCTCCCTCTGGCATTGTCCCATCAACATTCAGGGCATTGCATGGTTTCCTGATAAGTTCCTTCCTGCTCAACCCAACATTTAGAATCCACTATAAGTAGTCTTTTTACACCAGATTGCCATCTTGTGATTCTTCTTCCTCCTACTGCTCGCAGTAATGATCTAATGTCATGGTACCACAGACACGTGAATGCTAAATGTTATAGACTCGTACAACATAATCAAACATGATAGTCATAATTGGGAATGAAACATGGCTGTAGCATAATGCTACAGTAAGCATGTCCTCTAAGTCAGTCAATCTAATTTGATATGATGTGAGACTTAAAAAAGGAATTCAAAGATTAGAAAGAAGCAAAGCAAATTACACCAGTTATACCATACAATACAACAAAGAAGATAGGGCACTGCTGGCCTAGCAAACAAGAAACTAATAACCTGACATGAACTTACAAAAAAAGTATCTGATATATGCTTCAATGGACTGTGCATACAGACATAAGAACATGCCTTAATGTGATTCCTTGCTATTATCTACAGAGGAAGGCAGCATATGTGATTTTCTCAGGGTGGTGAAAAAACCCCTCCCTTCAACAGATTATAGAATGGAATGAAGGATAAAGAGCCTCACAAAAATGCCCAAATGCGAGCCAAAGATGTATTAAATGCTTGTTTATAGAAAGACTAGAAAATCTGCTAACCTAAATGAAACAGAAATGATTCACACAGATGCACACAATCATGGTACTGTCAGTTATCAACACCTCAGGTTATCAGGGACAGTCAATCAAGATAGCATAGGAGATAGTTTTCCCCTTATCAAGCACTGCCGTGAATGAGATTATGGTTAAGTTCATGTTGGTCTGGACTGTACAATGAGTTTCTAACAGTATCACAGGCAAGGCTAAGCAAATTGACCAGTACACGCACCTTCTCTATATCCAAATATGGCTTATGTGTCAGGAGACAGTAAATTTTCCATATTACCATAAATTACAATGTGTCAAAACATCTGAACAGGAGGGGCAGAACGAAATCTTTAATACCCGAAGTCTTTTAGAACACGATGATATAATAAAAGAAATAGCAATAACAATATACTACTGTGGTCACTTGGACTAGTACTAGTGTTTGGTGGCAGTAGTGGTAATAGCAGTTGTAACAATTTGTCATGAAGTCGAATCCGACAACACAAAAAGCTCGATTAAGATCATCTGTAGAAAGGCGAAACTGAGATCAAAGTAGTCGGGTGCTAAAGTACCCTAATTGATATTATGAGTGTAAGTAGTCATATACGGTGGTCTCGTTTGGTTTGTACTGTTTCTCTTTCCCCACGAAGGCAAGCCTCCCTCGCGCTCCCACCCCTTGGCCTCCCAATGGCTGCCTAGCAACCACGCGAGCGCCGCTGCAGCATCAGCACCCACTGGGCGGCCGAGCCTCGGGTCTCGAGAATGCCCGGGGTTTTGAATTATGGCCATCCGCAACACGCCGCTGGATGAAAGGCGGGGTCTGTTGTTACTCGTGGGTTATTGTTGTAGGCTATATCGCACACGCACAGCCAACTTAGCTAGTTGAAGCAAATTTCAATTTCCTAATGCATAAATATTTATCCGCAAGGTATAATAAGCATTTAAACCACTCTAATGCTTTATTTATTGATAGGCTACATTAATTCTGCGGTCAAAATTTGATCCAAACAATGAATCCTCTGCCTTCGATTCTCTAGCCAGCGGAGCGCGAGAAGCATAAACGCTTCCAATACCACGCAAACTGATGTGCTGTGTAAATAATCAGGCGGATCTAAAACGTTCTAAACGTTGAAATATCCAGAATGGTTGTAAAACTAAAAGAATACACACAAATAACAAAACGGGCCTATTTAACGGACACATGCTAAATATCCATCTAGACAGGCCTGCAGCCTCATCAATAAAGCAAACAATGTAGCCACAAAACACCCATTAGCTATTTAATTCTGTGACAGTTAAATTGTAGAGAATACAACGCAAGTGAACACACAACCTTCACTTGTCTTCACATATTTTATTTATATCAATGAAAGAAAGACGGATATTTTAAACGAATTATTCACCACATAGCAGCCCTCACCGCGCCTTACATTCAGCGCGTGGAGGCATGTGTCCCTTGTCGCCCGAGCAGCTCACTCCCTACCTCTCGCGCATCGCTACCATTACCAACAACGGGAACAGATCTGTAGCCGCGGATGTCCGCGACAGCATCCGAGAAAAACACCACAGCATTTTCAGCCGTCCATTTTACATGTTTTCCCCCCTAAGTGAACACATGCCTGTGACTTTATGCAAAGATATAATAGAACCTGTGTAAAATCAATTTATGTAGGATAACGCAACGCAATATTGAAATACACAGGCGTATATTATGTAAACGTAAACAAAGCCGACGCGTGCAAAGTGCACGAAACACCTCAGGTATGACCAAGCGCTGTCATCCGACGACTGCACGAGAGCTTACCTTACAGCATTCTCCGCGCTTCGTCCTTAGTGGCGGCTAACGCTTAGCCGAAAAATAAACAGTGACACTAAGCTTGCGTAGATATTGTATTTCTCATGAATTACCTCCTCTTTTTTGAAATGTATATTTCCCTTTCGCCTTCTAAATGTCTAGTGACCACCCGCAGTCTCTCTACCCGCTATTTTTCATCGCAGTCTGAACCAGCCCATCGCCACGCCTGCCAACATCGTGACCTCAGTGGATTTTCACACAATTAACAGGCTGCATGCAGATCCCCAAAATTTGCCTCTCGTACCATACGAATAAATTATTACAATTTATGAACTCCGATTGTACGCAACTACTATAGATTAGGGTGTCACCTGCTTCCAATAGGCTACAGTACAATCTAGTGTAGCACTATAGTATTGTTTTACAGATGTCTTACATCAGTCCGTTCTTTTCATCGCAGAACCTGGCAGATGTGGCCGAGCTATGTGGTGCTGCTACCATCTGGTGTTAGCCTCTGATATTACACAAGCAAGTGATATTTAGAACCATTTAATATTTGGATATTAGTTCCTGTATTCATTACTATAACATTCAGTGTTAATCTTATTAGTAAATACGCAAAACAAACATTGCTGACGTTTATTACAAAGAGCAGTTGACAGAATCAAACGTGAATGCAAGAGAAACAATGGCACATAATGAAAAGACGAATACAAAGGCCATAACTGCACATTTTTATTCCACATTTTTTTTTTGCAATAAACCAAATTAAACAAATATACATTTTCCCTTTGGTAGCACCACAGCCCCTGAATGAGGGAGAAAAATAGGATTCTTAATGATGAGTATTCACTACAAACAATCCCATTTGTTGAAAGAAAAGGTTTTTATTTCAAACATTCCTCCAGGAAATCGTTTTAAAGTTAAATTAGTTAAACTGAAAAACTGTCAAACAACATTAAGGATCTTTTTAAAAAAAAAAAAAAAAAACTTGTGAGTTGTAATTCAGATCATTTTTCTGAACCGAAAAATGGAATTAAAGCCATTTAAACACGTTTCCAGAACAACTAGCAAACTTGTATTGGCATAATTTTAGTAGTAGTAGGTCATAGTAGATATACACCAGGTGCAAGAGTGAGTTTGAGGATATAGTGCTCAGTGTCTAATAATAACAATAGACACTAACAAAATTAAACTGGATGGCATATCAGTGCTCCATGCTAACATTTATTCCCAATTGCCCCACACATTCTCGGGATCACTGTAGAGCCCAGCATACGGATTTGAGGGTACAGCGTTAAATGCTGTAACGGAATCGACCCCTGCTTGCAGTAAGCTTGCTTTGCTCTGCGTAGCTCTGCAGGCTGAATGTGTGATTCTGGTTCGGCCCGGGTGGAGACCCACCTTGGAGCACTGTGATTGGCCATGACGTCCGGCATGCTCAGCTGGGCTGGAACATCTGTGGGGGGGCGGCACACATGGTCAGCTGTGTGGCCCAAATAAGGACAAATCTGCCAGACGGCATCCAATTGCCTACCAACTCATTACGGCGACTGCTGATTGGCTGCCTATCTTTGATGGAACTCGTATTGCATACTGATACTGGCATTGCATTATGTCATAGGTCAGTGGTTGAGTTTGCTTGAATCACCACCATCTATAATTGGAGCCCCACCTACACAAGAATGAATGAATGACTCATCAGAATCAAGTCCAGACAATTGGTTTAGCAGCAGAGTACATTCCTTACAGTCAGAGCATCAACCTCGTGCTGTGAGGTTATTACCGATCAGGCTTATAGTGCTGTAAGGTTATGAGCAGCCTGGTCAGGCTCATAGTGCTGTAAGGTTTCAAGCAGCCTGGTCAGGCTCATAGTGTCATAAGGCTGTGAATGAAGATAAACGACCTCCTAGTCCAGTACAGGAGCCGTACTGAAATGGGAATAGACATGAATGGTAGGTGAGGGTGGGGCATGGGCTGTACCATGGTCTGTTCGGGGGTTAGCTGTATGTGTGAACGTTAGGCGAGGGTGGAGTGTGGGTTGTACCATGGCCCGTTCAGGGGGGTTAGCTGTGTGATGAATGACTAGGTGTGAATGGTAGATGAGGGTTGAGTGTGGGCTGTACCATGGCCTGTTCGGGGGTCAGCTGTATGTGTGCAGGTTAGGTGAGGGTGGAGTGCGGGCAGTACCATGGCCTGTTCGGGGGTCAGCTGTATGTGTGCAGGTTAGGTGAGGGTGGAGTGCGGGCAGTACCATGGCCTGTTCGGGGGTCAGCTGTATGTGTGCAGGTTAGGTGAGGGTGGAGTGCGGGCAGTACCATGGCCTGTTCGGGGGTGAGCTGTATGATGTACTGGTACGTGGGCAGGACACAGTGGTGCAGCACCAGCCCTCCCATGTCTCCGCCCTCATCCCCTCCAATGCCTGCCGAAACCACGGGAACCGCCAGCGCCATGCCCTCTGGTATCTCCGGCACAGCCTCCAGCATCTGGGGAATGGGGGAGTGGGGGGTTAGAGCAGGAGAATCTTCCGGAAGCCATACTGAACACATTACACTAAATTCACTTAGCGGACACTTATCATCCAGAACCACTTGCAGCTTTGGAGAATCTAAGTGCATCTACAGTGAGGCAGGCAAGCCTCTGTGCCAGCTCTATATTATAGCTTTATGGTTTGATTGAAACATCAATAAGGCACTAAATGCAAGTTAAGTCATGGCAACATAGAACCATACTAACAAATCATGGATTGAAGCACATGCATCCAGGCTCATATTCGCACAGGGCCAATTCAAAACTATTGAAGGCCCCCTTTTGAGTTATATTCTACCCAGAAACGGGGGGGTGGGGGCAGGGGTGTTTGTGGAATCGGGGGGGGAGGGGGGCCTTCAGACAAATGACAGAGGCCCTGTGTTGCCTCTGCCTAGAACCGGCTCTGCATGCATATGAACTCATGCACACGTGCGCAAGTGTATGCCTGCTCACACGCATATGCATGCATACACGCAGGCGCGCTGACTCACGCTGCCAGTCGAGGTGTCGTGCAGCACGGCCAGCAGCAGGCGGATGTATTCCGTGGCGGCTCGGAGCGTGTCGACCTTACTGGGCTTCCGGTCCCGGCGCACCAGCGGCACCATGCGTTTCAGGCGGGAAAACATGCTGTTCAAGTTCCTGATCTGGGAGAGGCAGGCAGATTCATCACCAGCCACCGCTGCAACCGCTTTGCTTTTCCAGGATGGTACACCTACACTGACTTGCTTTATGTCTGTTACTTTTGCAGTAACCCTGCACTTAAAACATGATATGCAGTGCAAATGATTTACATTTAAGATATAGGCCTACACTTAAACGAAGACTGGAGTAGGTTAATATGCCAGCTTCAGCCTCATTGCGCATTCTGATTTTTCTTTGCAGTAATGGCAGTTGGTGAACTTACTCGTAGGCGTTCTTTAGCGTTGACCATCTGCCTTCTCCTCAGAACTTCATCCCAGTCCTCTGTATCTACGTATAGTCCGTCGTTTCCCCGTCGAAACTTGGCAATATTGGCGTACACCGGGAGCGATATCCCTCCATGCACGCGCGAGAATACGTCGCCCATCAGCTCACTCTCTGGGACAGTCATTAGCGCGCTCGCCTTAGCGCCCGCCATGACAGGAGTTACTGCAGTTTAAAACACCGTCTTCTTAAACATGTGTATAAACAATAAATTACTTACGCCTACGTCTTTTAGATAATTGCCCACGCTAACAGTGAAAGACAGCGACTCACCGCTAGTTAAACTAAGTTTTAAAAGGGATAAGGATGACAGCTCCCCTCGTTACCCACGCGCCGGCTTAATTACTTAATGACTTAATCAAACCCAAACCCCTGTGCACCTGTCGGATTTTTTTCCCCAGCTAGAGTGAGAGTTCCTCTAATGTTTTCTTCAGCTCTAATGAGACTGGCAACACGATCTTAGACAACCACAGACTGGCACGTGCACTACGATGAAAACATTTAAACCGTTGCACGAGACAATTCAAATATCAGATCTTAGGATACCTGACAGACGTTGCTTTTAACGGGGTGTTATTCAAATTTTTAACTGTTTGCAAGACATAAAGGACTCTCGTCTTACCTCATTTAACACCGACTTTCATAATTTCATTTAATCCCATTCAATTTTCTGTCATTAACTATTAAATAAATAAATAAATAAATAAATAAATAAATAAATAAATAAATAAATAAATAAATAAATAATATTGAAACCTAGTAAGTGTTTCTCTTCATAAATAAAGTGGTGTTGCTACCTTTCTTTAAAGTATGTTGAAAAGATTCAGAAGCACAGAGATTGACAGAAACCAGTACTTGTATGATTCTCTGAGAACTAACTAATTTCCAGTTAAATCTGACAAATAAAAACCTTGCCTACAGACACTTTTAAAGAAAGGTTAGGACATTGGTTCTTTTTTGATTTTGGACGAGCCAAAAATTTTGTATATACTAGTATAGGTACCTATGACCCCATAACAAGATATGGAAAATATACATATTTTTTCAGGGAAAACATTTTTTTTTTTAAGGCCTCAAATATATTTTTTAGCATTTGTACTATGGAATTCACAGTCTTGACTTAGTTTTTCCACAATTTTAAAAGAGTAATCACATGTTTTCAAAAGTTCCTATGGCTTCAATTACGTTTTAGGGCTCAACTTAGGGTTAGGGTTATGAAAACGGTAAGTCTGAGGGTCGAGGCAAGTTTACGGCTGTGTTCAGCAGGTTAAAGAAAGGTTAGGACATTGGTTCTTTTTTGATTTTGGACGAACCAAAAATTTTGTATATACTAGTATAGGTACCTATGACCATAACAAGATATGGAAAATATACATATTTTTTCAGGGAAAACATTTTTTTTTTTAAGGCCTCAAATATATTTTTTAGCATTTGTACTATGGAATTCACAGTCTTGACTTAGTTTTTCCACAATTTTCAATGAGTATCACTGTTTCAAGTTCCTATGGCTTCAATTACGTTTTAGGGCTCAACTTAGGGTTAGGGTTATGAAACGGTAAGTCTGAGGGTCGAGGCAAGTTTACGGCTGTGTTCAGCAGGTTAAAGAAAGGTTAGGACATTGGTTCTTTTTGATTTTGGACGAACCAAAAATTTTGTATATACTAGTATAGGTACCTATGACCATAACAAGATATGGAAAATATACATATTTTTTCAGGGAAAACATTTTTTTTTTTAAGGCCTCAAATATATTTTTAGCATTTGTACTATGGAATTCACAGTCTTGACTTAGTTTTTCCACAATTTTAAATGAGTAATCACATGTTTTCAAAAGTTCCTATGGCTTCAATTACGTTTTAGGGCTCAACTTAGGGTTAGGGTTATGAAAACGGTAAGTCTGAGGGTCGAGGCAAGTTTACGGCTGTGTTCAGCAGGTTAAAGAAAGGTTAGGACATTGGTTCTTTTTTGATTTTGGACGAGCCAAAAATTTTGTATATACTAGTATAGGTACCTATGACCATAACAAGATATGGAAAATATACATATTTTTTCAGGGAAAACATTTTTTTTTTAAGGCCTCAAATATATTTTTTAGCATTTGTACTATGGAATTCACAGTCTTGACTTAGTTTTTCCACAATTTTCAATGAGTAATCACATGTTTTCAAAAGTTCCTATGGCTTCAATTACATTTTAGGGCTCAACTTAGGGTTAGGGTTATGAAAACGGTAAGTCTGAGGGTCGAGGCAAGTTTACGGCTGTGTTCAGCAGGTTAAAGAAAGGTTAGGACATTGGTTCTTTTTTGATTTTGGACGAGCCAAAAATTTTGTATATACTAGTATAGGTACCTATGACCATAACAAGATATGGAAAATATACATATTTTTTCAGGAAAACATTTTTTTTTTAAGGCCTCAAATATATTTTTTAGCATTTGTACTATGGAATTCACAGTCTTGACTTAGTTTTTCCACAATTTTCAATGAGTAATCACATGTTTTCAAAAGTTCCTATGGCTTCAATTACGTTTTAGGGCTCAACTTAGGGTTAGGGTTATGAAAACGGTAAGTCTGAGGGTCGAGGCAAGTTTACGGCTGTGTTCAGCAGGTTAAAGAAAGGTTAGGACATTGGTTCTTTTTTGATTTTGGACGACCAAAAATTTTGTATATACTAGTATAGTACCTATGACCATAACAAGATATGGAAAATATACATATTTTTTCAGGGAAAACATTTTTTTTTTTAAGGCCTCAAATATATTTTTTAGCATTTGTACTATGGAATTCACAGTCTTGACTTAGTTTTTCCACAATTTTCAATGAGTAATCACATGTTTTCAAAAGTTCCTATGGCTTCAATTACGTTTTAGGGCTCAACTTAGGGTTAGGGTTATGAAAACGGTAAGTCTGAGGGTCGAGGCAAGTTTACGGCTGTGTTCAGCAGGTTAAAGAAAGGTTAGGACATTGGTTCTTTTTTGATTTTGGACGAGCCAAAAATTTTGTATACTAGTATAGGTCCTATGACCATAACAAGATATGGAAAAATACATATTTTTTCAGGAAAACATTTTTTTTTTAAGCCTCAAATATATTTTTTAGCATTTGTACTATGGAATTCACAGTCTTGACTTAGTTTTTCCACAATTTTAAATGAGTAATCACATGTTTTCAAAGTTCCTATGGCTTCAATACGTTTAGGGCTCAACTTAGGGTTAGGGTTATGAAACGGTAAGTTGAGGGTCGAGGCAAGTTTACGGCTGTGTTCAGCAGGTTAAAGAAAGGTTAGGACATTGGTTCTTTTTTGATTTGGACGAGCCAAAAATTTTGTATATACTAGTATAGGTACCTATGACCATAACAAGATATGGAAATATACATATTTTTCAGGAAAACATTTTTTTTTAAGCCTCAAATATATTTTTTAGCATTTGTACTATGGAATTCACAGTCTTGACTTAGTTTTTCCACAATTTTAATGAGTAATCACATGTTTTCAAAGTTCCTATGGCTTCAATTACTTTTAGGGCTCAACTTAGGGTTAGGGTTATGAAAACGGTAAGTCTGAGGGTCGAGGCAAGTTTACGGCTGTGTTCAGCAGGTTAAAGAAAGGTTAGGACATTGGTTCTTTTTTGATTTTGGACGAGCCAAAAATTTTGTATATACTAGTATAGGTACCTATGACCATACCAAGATATGGAATACATATTTTTTCAGGGAAAACATTTTTTTTTTAAGGCCTCAAATATATTTTTTAGCATTTGTACTATGGAATTCACAGTCTTGACTTAGTTTTTCCACAATTTTAAATGAGTAATCACATGTTTTCAAAAGTTCCTATGGCTTCAATTACGTTTTAGGGCTCAACTTAGGGTTAGGGTTATGAAAACGGTAAGTCTGAGGGTCGAGGCAAGTTTACGGCTGTGTTCAGCAGGTTAAAGAAAGGTTAGGACATTGGTTCTTTTTTGATTTTGGACGAGCCAAAAATTTTGTATATACTAGTATAGGTACCTATGACCATAACAAGATATGGGAAATATACATATTTTTTCAGGGAAAACATTTTTTTTTAAGCCCTCAAATATATTTTTTAGCATTTGTACTATGGAATTCACAGTCTTGACTTAGTTTTTCCACAATTTTCAATGAGTAATCACATGTTTTCAAAAGTTCCTATGGCTTCAATTACGTTTTAGGGCTCAACTTAGGGTTAGGGTTATGAAAACGGTAAGTCTGAGGGTCGAGGCAAGTTTACGGCTGTGTTCAGCAGGTTAAAGAAAGGTTAGGACATTGGTTCTTTTTTGATTTTGGACGAACCAAAAATTTTGTATATACTAGTATAGGTACCTATGACCATAACAAGATATGGAAAATATACATATTTTTTCAGGGAAAACATTTTTTTTTTAAGGCCTCAAATATATTTTTTAGCATTTGTACTATGGAATTCACAGTCTTGACTTAGTTTTTCCACAATTTTAAATGAGTAATCACATGTTTTCAAAAGTTCCTATGGCTTCAATTACGTTTTAGGGCTCAACTTAGGGTTAGGGTTATGAAAACGGTAAGTCTGAGGGTCGAGGCAAGTTTACGGCTGTGTTCAGCAGGTTAAGTGATATAAAATCTTGGTCAATATTCCAGTTCAGTCAATTTATTGGTAATAGAAGTGGAATGCATACAAAACATACACTACATTTCCAAAAGTATGTGGACACCTGAACATCACACCCATGACACCAGAACATCACACCCATATGTACTTGTTGAACATCTCCATCTTCCAAAACCAGGGGCCTTAATGTGTTGTTGGATCCCCCCCTTTGCTGCTGTAATGTCCTCCACTTTTCTGGGAAGGCTTTCCAGTAGATCTTGGAACACGGCTGTGGGGATTCACTTACATTCAGTCACAAGAGCATTAGTGAGGTTGGGCGTGGGGCCTGGCTCCCATTTGGCATTCCAATTCATCCCGAAGGGGTTTGATGGGGCAGAGGTCAGGGCTCTGTGCAGGCCAGTCAAGTTTTTCCCCTCCAAACCATTTCTTTATGGTCCTTATTTTGTGCACAGGGACATGTCATGCTGAAACAGGAAAGGGCCATCCCCAAACTGTTGTCACAAAGTTGGAAGCACATAATTCTCTAGAATGTGATTGTATGCTGTAGCATTAAGACTTCCCTTCACTGGAACTAAGGGGCCT
Organism: Anguilla rostrata; assembly: GCF_018555375.3. Classification (NCBI taxonomy): domain Eukaryota; kingdom Metazoa; phylum Chordata; class Actinopteri; order Anguilliformes; family Anguillidae; genus Anguilla; species Anguilla rostrata. The sequence goes on along the minus strand of NC_057942.1, from coordinate 7,942,047 downwards.
CACTCAAACCATGAAAAACAGTCCTAGACCATTACTCCTCCTCCACCAAACTTTACAGCTGCCATTATTTGGGCCAGTGCAGTTGGTACTATGCATTCTGCCAAACCCAAATTCATCTGTCAGACTGCCAGATAGGGAAGCGTGATTCATCTCTCCAGAGAATGCGTTTACACTGCTCCAGAGTCCAATGGCAGTGTGCTATACACCACTCCAGCCAATGCTTGGCATTGCGCATGGTGATCTTAGGCTTGTGTATGGCTGCTCTGCCATGGAAACCCATCTTATGAAGTTCTTGACTAATAGTTGTTGTGCTGACATTGTTTCCAGAGGTAGTTTGGAACTTGGTAGTGCCGTTCTGTGAGCCTGTGTGGCCTATCGCTTCACAGCTGAGCTGTTTTTGCCCCTATACATTTCCACTTCACAGTTGCAGCACCTACAGTTGACTGGGGCAGCTCTAGCAGGGCAGAAATTTTTTAAATTTCATTTTGTTATTTAAAATGTGACCACTGACATGTCTCCCAATACAGCAGAGTCACTCAAATTTTAACTGTATTGAGGTAGAACTTATGAAAATATATGTGCTCATGAAAATTATGGAAATGTATGTGCTCACGTGAATATGCGCACTCATGTACACGCACACACACACACACACACAATCTTGCACGCACACACACATAGAGATTGGGTTGTGGCAATTCATTATTCATGCATGTTGTAATCCAGCTGAGGTAACTAACATGTGCTTTCTCTTAAAAGAAATACATTTACAGAAATGATTGTACTAGCATGTTACCCACCTTGCTGTAATCTGTAACAGTGTAACACAGACTTGATCTGTGTCATTCAACATACAGCTTGCAGGTGTGATCAATGCTGAAAACTATTAAACACACTTTTTTTTATTTCTATGTAGTGGTTTAATTTAATGCAACAAGACTAGCTGCAACTCTACTTTTAATAGTGGGTCAACAGCATACAACTTCTGGTGCTGAACACAAACTCTGTAATAACTCAGGCTCACCAGCAGATGTCAATAACACTACACTCAAAGCCTGATTTACTGAGACCTTTAGCATGTGAAAAACCTTTTAGTCCACACAAAACTAATAACATAACGTGCAAATACAATGACCAATCATTGGTCGTGTTATTGGTTTTGCATGTGCCAAAAGATTTTGAACATGCTAAAGGCAAATCAAGCCCTGACCAATTACATTCATTTGCTTAGCCTATCCATCTATTTCTTGTACATTCCTATAGTAACAGTTACTGGAACACCACCAGAACCTAATTATAAACCAATTCAACACTTTACACAACTCCACCTTTGCAGGCTTGCAGTTCTCTTGTAAAAAATAAAATAAAATAAAATAATAATAATAATAATACTGTCTCCACGGAATAATGTTCAGTTAGGTTAGCCTCATGCCTCACAATAAATTCAATGACCCGTCCTAGTTATTTTAAAGCAGTGGGCAGCCACAGTGCAGCGCCCAGTTCCCAGGGCAGTGTCTCCATCAAGGGAAATGGCAAGAGTACATCTGACCTGACATGCATGTCTTTTGGTGTGGCAGGAAACCAGAGTACCCACACAAACACAGGGAGAACATGCAAACTCCACACAGAGAGGATCCAGCCTGCTGGGACTCGAAAAGTACTTCTTAAAACTCTTTCAAAAAAAAAAAAAAAAAAAAAGCATTTGAATTCCCGGGAAAGCGTTTACTTAAACTTCTTAGCACAAGCAGAGTGCGCCGATATGAAATAACACCGGAACACATACGCACCACCCTTGCCTCCTGTGGAGATTTGGAGACCAGCTACCTCTAGTGAACCCTGCCATTTAGGTTAGTAGTTTTCAAGCGAAGTGCAAAATGCACCTTACACCGCTGTTGCCCCTTTCATTTTTATAAACCTGTCGGGAAACCAGCGGGATGCCCGTGGTCTGGCATCTAAATCTGGGCCACGCCGGTGCCGACTGGGGCCCGACACCCCTGCCGGGGCGGCGTACAGCGGGCTCCGGGGCTGCTCAGACATGCCCGTCTGCGCTCTCCAGAATCAACAGCGGAGGTTGCGATGAGTAATGCTGCGTGAGCGTGATTGGGCCATTCCACACTGGCCTAACGTTATATTAATATAATCAAATCCTATTGAAGCGTTGCACTACGTATGCATATATGCGCAATATATTAGCACCGGAACAACAAATGTTTATGATTGTACTCACAATGTTCCATCGTTAAATAACAAAATAGTACAATGAAATATGATTTAAGTCTATTTAAACAATCCCAGGGTATTTTCATGCACAGTGAGATCCCTTTGCAAATTTCCACAGGATGAAGCAGTGGTTCCAAACCCTGTTCCTGGAGGTCTACCGTGCCGTAGGGTTCATTTCGACCCTAATCTGATTCAGCACACCTGATTCGACTAGTTAGCAGCACAACAAGATCATAGCTGAGGAATGAGGCGTACTTTGCTAAAGCTGCAGTGAAAACCTACAGGACAGTGGGTCACATTTGAGAAAAAATAGCGGCAGCCGATCAGCCAAAGCATCTCTGTCGTCTCGCTGCACGATGGCAGCACTGAAATCTGCACCAGACAGTGAAAAGTATGGCTCCACAGCTACAGCTATCTGCTCACAATGTATGGCTGCACAGCCAGGGCATGATTAATTGAATCAGATGCGCTTAGGGAGAAACACATCAAATACTTGGATCCGACAGGGGGTGCCCAAAAAGACGTTTGGGAATAATTTTTGGAATAATTAGGGTCCCCCCCCCTGGTGGTAACGGGGTGGGACGCAGCCGTTTATATCCCTTCTTGGGTCAGGTCAGCCCTGGACACGGAGATCTCTCACTTAGGCAAGAAATCTGCATCAAAAACACACAAACAAACAGTATGGTTATATGTATAGCTTTTTTTTTTGTCCAATGAATAGCTTGCTACGGTGGTTCAAAGGAAACATACATGCATGAATAATTCATGAACTCATAATAAGATGTCAGGGAAATCAGTGGTAAATGGAAGGCTGAGCCCTGAATATCTTACACAATCATTTTTATCTTTATTTATTTGCTTAGCATTTTCAGGTGCCCTGGAGACTGGATTAATATTGTCTACATTGTTATCATTGCTAATAGCAATGTGATATTTTCCATTCAAGTGCACTACCACGCTCTCAGCGCTGAACGTTTGTTTCTGCTCATGTTCAATTCAGTGTTCTACATCCACCTTCCACGTACAGAATCGCTAGAATGATTTGCATGCATACTAGGGGTGGAGGGATATGCCACTATTATGCCATGATACGGCTTGTAAAAAAGCTTGTATGCAAACTCGGAACACACGCCTGCTTGCTTTGCTGTTACCTAACCAATTTGCTTACCTTCATTAGGAAGGTCGTGTGGGAGTCTGAATGGCTGTATTAATGGCAATGATAATGGCAGGGTGCCTTTTTCTCTCCTTTTCCTGCTTTTAGTCGTTCACTTGAGCCTCGCTGACAGGGTCAATGATCTTCGCGAGGCCACAGTCTTACCTTTTGTGTTGTGTCCAGACAGCTTTGTACTCCACACTTTTAGGTTTGTAATCAAACGATTCACATTTGGTTAAAGCGCACGCCATCAGCAGCTTTTATTCTGGGGGATTTTTAAAAATACACTTTGGTCTCATCGTGTAGAAATAGCAGCGCTTTTTATGCATAGTCCACCGTTTCAGGGCACAATAACGTTTGGGACGTATTAATGTTATCGAAATGAAAGTAGTCATGCTCAGTACTTGGTCGCTTATGTTTTGCATGCGATGACTGCTTGAAGTCTGCAATCCATAGACATCACCTAGCTCAGGATCGTCCCTGATGATGTTTTGCCAGGCCTGTACTGCAGCCATCTTCAGTTCTTGCTCGTTTTGGGGGCGAGTGGCCTGATGTTTTCTCTTCAGCGTATGAAACGCATGTTCGTTTGGATTCAGATCGAGTGAATGACTTGGCCAGTCAAGCATTTTCCAGTTTTTAGCTTTGAAAAACTCCTTTTTGCTTTAGCAGTATGTCTGGGATCATTGTCTTGCTGTAGGATGAAGCGCCATCCGATAAGTTGGGAGGGATTTGCTCAAAAAACTTGAGCAGATAACATGCTTCTGTACATTTCATAGAAGACAAATGAGCCAGTACTTGTAGTAGCCATACATGCGCAAAGCATAACACCCCCAACCACCATGTTTCACAGATGGGGTGGGGGGGTGGGGTGGTGTGCTTTGGATCTTGGGCAGTTCCTTTTGGCATCCAGACTTTGCTCTTGCCATCAATCTGATACAAGTGAATCTTGGTCTCATCTGTCCTCAGGACCTTGTTCCAGAACTCGCCAGGCTCTTTTAAGTGCTTCTTAGCAAACTGTAACCTGTCCGTCCTGTTTTCGTGTTCTTTTGATTTGCATCTTGCAGTGTAGCCTATATAGTTCTGTTCATTAAGTCTTCTGAGGACAGTAGTCACAGAATACACTAAGAATCCACACCTTCCTCCTGAAGAGTGTTTCTGGTCTGTCAGGCAGGTGTTTGGGGGGTAGAGGTCTTCCTTAGCCTATCACGCCCTTTGTGATTTCATAATGGCTTGGTTGACTTTCATTGGCACAATTCTGGTTCTCATGTTGACAAACAGCAATAACAGACTTCAAAGGTAATCAAAAGGCTTGAATCAAAACTAGATACCAAAAGCTGTCTATACTGTCTAGTGCTGTATACCTGCACTAAGGAAGTAATTGAACACAACTGGCTAATCTGAAAAAACCTGTGACACCATTTGTCACAAATATTATGATTCCCTGAAATGGGGGAATATTTATAAAAAGTGTTGTTATTTCTACATGGTGAAACCAAAATTACAAATCTAAAATTGTGGAGTACATGGCCAAAGCAATAAACAAAAAATATGCCTTTGTCCCAAGCATTGTGGAGCTCACTGTATACATAAATATTTTTCCTGGTTGCAAAACCACAGTCAAAAGCTGATGGAGAAGAGCTGAGGATGTAAAAGGGAGGAGGGAGGGGTGAGAACAAATGAAAGAGTGAGGAGGCAGAGTGATGTCACCATCCTCGCTCCGCAAAAATAGCACCAAGTCACCCCCCCCTAACCGCTGGGGGAACAGTCAATTAGCAAAACAATGGACTACCTGGCCAAAGCTGTGCCACACTGTGGTGTGCCATCACCTTGGTGATGCCATGGAAACCGTACACCAATGGGTACAGGGCTTCTTTGGCATCTCCCAGCGGGAGAATGGGGCTGGAGGGTAGGGATAAACGCGTGCTCGTTTAGTTTAACGGAGTCAGTTGCGTGCTGTTTTTTCTTTATTTCCTATCTGCGTTTCATGCGAGTAACCCAACTTGAGTTTGACTGAACTGAACTGAGAACAAGAGAGCCAAAAGGCTCCCTTGCTGTATCTGCAGCACCTGCTCACCAGAACTCTCACATGGGGCTCGTCTGTTTTACCGTCTGCTTGTTCTCTCGCTCTCTCCCCATTCATTTCCAATGACATTTTTTTATGCATTTGTCATTGAACTGTTTGAGTGACAACTATATAATGAACAATTATATGGTCATGACCGTGAAATAAAAATATCGGTGACAAGAAGGGGAAATGCATTTATTCACATGACATATTTAACAATAAGCTTATATAGATTTTTGTAACAATAACAGGGAATGGAAACACAAAAGCAACACTTATTCACCACCTGCATGCTCTTCTGGATTTGAGAACCCTGCTTTTTCATAGGCCTTGAATACACAATAAATAAAGAGTCCTGAAGATTGAAGATGTTTCTCTTTCTCTCTCTCTTCCGCCTTCCCTCTCTTCCCCGTTCCTCTGTTACTGGTAAATGCGAGAGCATGCCGGTCTGAGACAAGGAAGAGGTAAAAACCAACTAATACACATATTATAGCACACCTTGGGACAACTATACACACACACACACACACACAGGCACAGACACACACACAAACACAGTTAGAAATCCCCTCCCTTGTGACCCTGAGGAATAAGGATAATGGATGGATGGCTGTAAATATATTTGAAACTCGACACCTCAAATGATCACCCCTGGCATTGGCTGCTACCCCCCCCCCCAACCCCCCAGGTTTCAGCATAAAATGGTCACATAACACCCCTGGGAGGGACAGAATTTGGTGTGCAAGCTGAGAACATCGGTTTTGACCAGTGTGTTTTGCTGACAGAGCAAGTTCTTTACATAAACAAATGCGCGCAAATCTACACCGTTTGCCCCCGGAAAGGTCCCGGGCAAAAAATAACAAACCAAAAGAAAGACAAAATAAACAAATGCAGTGGAAGCACTTCAGCCTTTCCCCTCTACAACATTTCAGCCATTAATTTATCAGCCAGACAGGCAGACAGGCGTGTACAGAGGGATAGGGACTAAGGACTCTTTGTGATATTCTTTGTTTCATTTTATGACAGTTTTCTGCTCTACATTTTGCATTATGTTCCACCAGTACGATTGCAACACAGAATATGAATCTTGATAAAAGTTTTTAGTAAAAATCGTGAACCTTTCATCCAAAAAAAAAGGAAAAGAAAGTAATCAAACTGAAAGACTTCATCCCTGCCCTTTTTTTCCCTTTTTGATTATATCAGCTGAGTCTTGCCCGGGGCAGAGTTTTGAAGTACAAACCGGCTCAGTCAGGCAAGCTAACACTAAACACTCCCAAACACCAAGTGCATAACTAGAACTAGAACGCCTGAGCAGCAGACACATCTTAACTGCATGCAGGTTTATATACATGCATAGGCACTAGTGCCACATATCACAGAGACACTGAAGAAAGAGGGAATTCAAACTTTACGCAGAAAGGTTAGCCTCCCGGGCTAGGTCTGGCACATTTACAGAAATGTTATTAATGTACATTGACCTTGTCAAATAGACTCAGAAATTAAATTAGAAGGCCTACTGCATCCCCCTCCCATACACCCTTTGAATATTCATTCTCACACCTGCACACATTAATACACACATTCAGGCACAACAGAACACTCAGATGCATATGTCATGTAAAATTACATTCAACACAAATTATGCTTACAATATCTGTCAAACTGCAATAGGGTGGATATTTATTCATGTACACCTTTGTTGCTCAGGCTGTCACAACAATAAAACACTTGGGTGGTGAGGCAAATTATTATTGAGTGTTGAATACGCATTGTCATTTTAATCATCTAAAGTCACATGATTACATTACAGATGACTGGGTACTTTCTAATTAAACTTTCAACAAGACTTAATGAATTCGTTTTTTTAAATTTATTTATTTATTTATTTTAAATATCATCACCAGTTTAATGATTTTGGTTCTCAAATCAAACTAGTTGGCTTTGTAAATGACACTAACCTATTAAAAATAACATACTACTGTACACATGTAAAGTTACAAATAGCTGGGAGACAGTCTCTATATTTTCAGATGGCAATAAGATTTACAATACCAGCTCTAACAAATATGCTATTAATAGGTAACGAAGGGCATGCATGATTGTTTAAATGAAAATTGAAAGACTACATCAGTACATCTTTTGAAACTTATGTCTTCAAGAGCGAAGCTGTCGACAATGGCGAATCAACTAAATGTAACTGCAGTGTGGCCTAGGGTTTTAATATTGTCAAAAGAATATAAAATGTATTTCGATCAAAACGTAGGCTACTCCTTCAATTAGCTTCTGTATAGTTTATGTCATTTAAAATTCTCTAAACTTGTGCTAGAGACTGAAGAGAACCACACCTTCCTTGTGACCAATCAGTGGTCAAGACTGTGACGACGCGGAGACGGCTAGAGTTTCACACGAATAGTAGGTGGAAGTTAACTGCGTGTAGTTTTAACATCGGCGGAACTGGGAACCTTTTTACCGGCATCGCAGGAGTAAGGCAGGGAAAAAATTGTTCACGTTTGTTTTTTTTATATCATAAAGTAGTAGGTTCCTTTTAAGACAGTGATTGTTCAATAAGCTGAATGCTTGAACAAACGGTCAACTTACTTATCTGAGAAGAAGAAAAAAAAGATAAACGAAGCAGGAAGTTTGGACCATGATCGCCTCTCATCTCCTAGCGTACTATTTCACGGAACTCCACCATGACCAGGTGCAGAAAGTAAGTAACGTCACCTAGGTAGATTAACTTGGGTGACCTCTAAGTGACGTCGCCTGAATACTGAAATAAAGCTACCGTCAAAAGACTATGCCCATCTAATTAACAATGTGAAATAGCATGATCTCACATGTGTCACGATGGGATAAGCTAAGTCAGCTAACGTTATTTCTCTGGTCGTCTTGCAAGGAGCTTCTAGCGTGATGCGGGCAAGATCTGAGTAGAAAATACATAAGTGTTCCTTTCTGACTAGCAGGCGTAGTATTTCCTGGTCTAACTGACTCGTTATGTGTAGAGTAAACGACACATTTTTTCATAATTATGTTGATCGGTTTTGTTCCAAGTTGCCACCACAACCGTAGCGCATCGTGTTATCTACTTAACTACAGAACGGCTGTAAACGGGAGACAGGCTACTGAGACAAACGCGCCCTTTCTCACCTTGTCGATTACATTAGCATAATTATAACAAGCCAGATCATGTGTACAACCTCAGTGGAAAAAAATGATTTGTTTTTATTTTTAGAACCGACTAAATTACTTGGAACAACGTAATTTGGCTAATTGTGGTAACTTCCCTAGCTTGCTTGCCAAGATGGTTTTTATCATTTCAGTTAGCTACATGATAACAAGCGAACGAGTACTTGTGTTTGAATGACCTAAACGTAGCCTAGGACTTATGACCTAAAATTGGCGTACAATAACGTACATTACTACCTAATGTTTGCTAACCAATTGTATAGTCATGTGGAAGAACAGACGCTGCTAGTTTGGTAACAGCTAGTCGTAGCTACATACTTTTGAGTATAGTAGTTGATATAGTTCCTCAGTTTTTTTTCGGACTCTGAACAGTTATAACTTTCAAAATAAACCCTGAAAATCACTAGTAATCATTGCCACGACGACACAACCCCCAAGTAGCGCCCCTAAATTACTGAGATTCTTGTAATGTGACCCCTGATATTCCCCAAACTGCGTCACTTGTGTGGCGGCTTCCTCTCCCTCCCGCTCAAGTTCTGATGATGCACGGGCTTGGCTAGTGCTTTCCAAGCGGCCTTGTGAGTAAAACGGGCAATTACGATCGCCGCAGTTCTGTAGGCTACATGTCAACAAAGCAACAAATGCCTTTTTCCATCGTCAAAAAAAAAAACAGTCCGTCAGTTCATTATCGCTTGTAGTTGTTCGTGTCTGTGTGTTTTTAGAAGTGCAAGTTACTGGTTTCCACACTCTAAAAAGGACACATTTGCATTAACACAGACCCGTCGAAATATGCTAATGATATTATTATACTTATAAGATTTCCACAATTTATGGGCCTGCACAGAGAAGGCTTGGTCACATTTTGTTTTTAAATAGCTTTTTTGGTTCAGAAAGAAAGGCCTTTATTTGACGAGCATAGAATTTGTGTAGGCACATACGAAATTCATTCTGAGATGTACTCAGGGGCATTTGTTCTGGCTAACAGTCCCGCAGCGGCATTTTGTACCAGTTGCAGGCGAGATAACGCATGGCCATTTAGAGACATGCATAGAAAACATTTAAATCGCCTCGTCTGTATGCTATTAATGTGTGTATTACTTTCTCTGTATCTGCAAATGATAATACAGATCTAATTTTTGAAATGCTTCTTAAATGATACGAAAGTAAAAACCTGCTCTACTTCTTCAAAGATCAGCTTGAGTGGGTGCTGGATCCTCAGTTTAATGATAAATGAAAAGGACAGCACTCGCGTTTGTTCTAGAGTTTCTTTTTATTTGATTGTTTAGCACGTCATATTAAATGACTCATCTTAAATGATAGTCACATGACTTGGATGTCTTCGCTTTCTTCCTCAATGCTACCGAGTGCCAACAACCTTCTGCAATGTGGAACAAGGAGCAGGCAGTGAGTTGGGTAAAGTCTGGCTGTGGTAGAGTGAGTTGTAAATGGTGGGCTGTTGAAAGTCTCTGGCTATGGTATAGTGAGGTGCAAGTGGTACGGTAGAGGGGGCCATTTGGACCAAATTCACAGTTCATAGATTTGGTAGTGTCCCAGAGATTTTTAGTGACATTGGCAGTCCTCATCATGGGTAAGTTATTAAAAGTGAACTCAGTGTCTTGTTTCGAATTAAAGATGTCTTCAACGGTTAAGATGTGTTCTTGCCAGTTAGGACTTTGTTAGATTGGCAGTTGTCTCAAACAAAGTCTTCCTGATACTCATCAACCCCAAATGACCAAAAACCTACTACACATACCACATTTCACTGCCTTTATATTGCTGTTATCAAGATCCTTGGCATAATAAAAAGCAACTAAAACAATTAAATGAACTAGAAGTTACAGGAAAGAAAGCTGGACAAGAATGAAAAGAAACTGAAACAAAAACCAGAAGCCATTTTTGTTCAGCCTTTCTGTCAATATATGCATTTCTTTTTGTTAAAAAATGTATTGCTTTCGTAAACGTTCGGGTTTTCCTTTGCCAAAGCGACCAATTTATTAGCGAAAAGGGGGTAAAAACAGAAACGCCGGCAGCACGGATCCCAAGTGGTTGGCGTACTGCAAGCTCCCCTCTAAAGCCGCCATGGAGGTCTCTCTAAAGGGCCTCCCGCGTGCGCTGCCAATCCTGCAATCAAAGAAGAAGAACAAAAACACAATGGGAGGAGAAGAAAGCCGGCCCCGTGCCACTAGGGGGCGGCAGGAAGTGCGCCCGGGGACATAACAGACCTCAGAGTGGCCCAGTGCGGGGCCTGACCTGTGCCTAATAATTCTTTGCAGTTAGCGGTAATGTATTCTAAATATACAATGTCTCTCGCTCAATAATTGAGCAAATTATAGCCTGTGAATGGCGGGAATACATTACTTCCCCGTTCGCATTCATTCCTGTTTTTTTGTCAGTCGTTTTCATTTTCCTTTTCAAGATCGCGCGAGTGGCCCTCGAACCGCGTAGAGAGCACTGACCATTCGGTAGGCTGCATTAAAACGGTCGTCGAGTGAAATGCATACATTTGAGCTGCACACGTGCAAGGGCGGGACGCGTCAGATGAGTTGTTTAGCTGACCCACTTATCCAGACCGACACACGGGGCAAACTTGGGGAGAACAAGGGGGCAAAATGGCGCGTGTGTCAACGTAGTGATTTTCCCCAACAATTTGGAACGCTCAAATACATTGCTGCCATCATCTTATCGATCTGGCAGAGCACGGATAATCACGTGCTTTCATCAGAAGCGCGTCAAGGCCGAGGCGCCGATTTGTTCGAAAGTCTGTCGAGAGCAGCGCGGGGGTTGCCGAGGGCGACTGGCGACACTGTTCAATTCAGTCGGCTTGGAGATTCAGTTTCAGTTTTATTTCCCGGATCACGTTACAGGCAGGCATTTAGCAGGCACCCTAATCCAGAGGAGCATAACATCCGTGCAGCTTGATATTTACTGAAGAAATGTCCGACGTGAAGTACGCATTTGCTCGAGAGTACAACAGTGAACGTGCAGTGTTGGAGTTCCGAGCCCAGTTTCCTGGCCGTTGTGATACACGGCGTCCGAACCGAAAAGGAATTGTCCGCGGCTCTCTGTTGGATAGCGACTTCATTAGCGCCCAAGCAGCAGGCCCCGGTGGGGTGTTGGCGGTGGGGACGGACTGATATTTGAGAGAGGTTTTGTAATACTATAAGTGTCTGGCTCACGCAGTCTGGACTTACGTCAGCGCATTCGAAGCCCACGTTTTCCACGTAGGTGGCCGAGCCTTTCCCCAGTGCGGCCCGCCGAATCGGGGACGGGGGTGTGCATCGGCCTGCGCTCGCCTTCCTTCCGTTTCCACCGGCGTCATCGTCCACTCGTGCGTAATGTTCACCTCAGAACAGGTCACGGTGTCTAAATGAAGGGGAGGCTCTCTCCTTCTCTCTCTTCCTCCCCCCCCTTCTCTCTCCCTCTCTCTCTCTCCCCCCCCCAATCCCCAGCTGGATTCGGTCCTTTCTATTGTATATGAGGCCATCTTGAGTTTGTGTTCTGTGTTTTGTGTTTGGGTTTGTTTCTCTCGCTCTCGCTCTCTCTCTCTCTTTCAAATTCAAATGATTTTTCTCTTGTGGTTACCTGCTATGTGTAGCATTAAATTGTGTTATTTACAATTTGCCGTTCACATACAGTACTACGACAGTACCTCAATTATTACGGTCTTTCCTTTTTCTGCCCCTGTGCTCCTCCATCTTGTATTCCTTTTTACTTTATAAAGTAATGTTTTATACTCCTCTGGTCTGTACTGTAGCTGCTTGGCTTTCCCTGACCCTCCCTGCTCAGGTTACTGATATTAACAGTGTGCTCTTATTCAGTTGCCAGAACTCTGTGCCCAGTCTTGTCTGACATATACATTTATATATTTGTGTGTTCAACTCGTGGCTGAAGGTTGTGACCAAGGTGACATTCTGTTCCATGGTTTTTTTTTTTAGTGCCCAATGTTTATCGGTGTAATGCTGGTGTGTACTGCTCTTTAGGACCCCAGTAATCATATTATTCTTGAGAGAAATTGTCTTTTTCTGAAATATTCCAATGAGGAACAAAGTTCAGTAAGACTTGGTAACTTGTGTAATACACATTACAAAATGTGTGTATGTTTGAATGAAGTATGTACTTTTTGAGCTTGTATGTGCACTTGCCTTTAGCATGTGCACTTGCTTTCAGGACTTCTTTGTCTTTTTCAGTCCAAGCATTCTTCCCTTTCAACTGTTCCCCACAGGACACCTGCTGCTGAGGGGGGTGAGGGAAGGGCCCAAACCAGGGTTTGGTCCCTAGTTTAATTGATACAGTGTTTAAAACCACAATGGCCAAGCAGGATTTTCATCTGGAAAGTCACACATTGCTCTGGGGTGAAAAGCAGTTCACGCCCTTTCCGGAAATATTTAAGAGGAAGCTGTGGCTGAATTTACTATCCTTTGCTCTAATGGTGTCAGCACGATTATAAGTAATGCTTACAAAACACACACACACACACTGATAGCCCAGCCATAACAAAAACGTACATACAGCTCAGCTAGACATATCATCTAAGGCTTTATCAGCAGTCACCGGTTGTATTGTATTATTTCTCTGGGGGTAGTTCCATTTGAATTTCTGTACCTTTCAGCATTATCGCGCGGCGTTTAAAAAGGCCATTGATATTAAAATGTGTGACATTTTCACCTCTGCTTTTTTTTCAGTACTTTAGCCTTTAGTACGAGTGACAGGTAGGCCTATATTAAGTTAAATTCAGGTCTGGAAGTGACGTCATTGTCTCCCTACCGCTGTTCCGAACACATTAAGGCTGTCCATGTGGTACCAGGAAGCAGGTTTTTGTTTCTGAGGTCTTGAACTACAGTCCTGGAGGGCCGTAGTGTATGAAAGTTTTTTCGGTTTCCTTTTGATCGCCAATTTAGGCCTCGGAAGCCGACCGGCGTGTTTAAATCGCGTGCTTGGGTGCCGAAACACACACAGAGCAGCAGGTTCCACTGCCCCCCCCCCCGCACGCGAGATGGCTCCTTTGTGCTGTGTGAAGTAGCCGTTTCCCTCTCTGTCTCAGGTGGATAAGTACCTGTACCACCTGCGTCTGTCGGAGGAGAGCCTGATGGACCTGTCGGTGCGCTTTCGGCGCGAGATGGACCGAGGGCTCGGCCGGGACACCAACCCCACCGCCTCCATCAAGATGCTGCCCACCTTCGTTCGGTCCACCCCTGACGGGACAGGTGAGGGGTGGGGGGGGGTACAGATAGCACATCTAGGGTAGCAGGGGTCACCTGGGCCCTCTCCTCCCTTCATAACAGCCCTAACCCTAAGAGGGGCAGTGAGTGCTTAATTTTAATCATCAGTGGTGCTCAACCACCGCTATCTAAAGGAGCACTCCCCTTATCCAGAGCGACTTACACAACATTTACAACTGTAAGTTCTCAGCAGTGTGAGCAAATACGTGGAGTAGTTCCTGTAAGTAAGTCTGCAGGTCTGAGTGAGTTGTTTTAGTGTGAGTGTAGTGAGAAGCTGGCCGGTTTAGACTAGGAGTGTCGGGCCAGGCCATTGTTTGCCTTCTTTGTTGACTCTAGTCATTATTGGCTGATTAAACTCCAGTCATTCTGCTAACAGCCTTGCGCCACCTGGAGCTGTTCTTTCTGTTTCACAAGGCTCTGTGCTTTCACTTCTCTTGCCCCTGGTTTTTATCTGAATCCTTGTAGAGAAAACTCCATGTCTTCTGTCCTTGTACGCCGGTAGATGTCGAGATGAACTTTTTATTAATTTATCATTTTCAAGGGAGAGCAGACAGTCAATCTGTCTTATGCATTGATTTCCACTTTGATTCAGACAGGGGGAGAACAGAGAGTTACAGATAGAGTTGGGAACACGGTACAGATCCCATGGTGGTCAATCGAACCCCTATCCCCCCTTCTCTCTCTCTCTCTCTCTCTCACTCTATCTCTACCTCTTTCTCTCTACCTCTCCTCTCTCTTTCTCTCTCTCTCTCTCTCTCTCTCTCACTCTATCTCTACCTCTTTCTCTCTACCTCTCTCTTTCTCTTTCGCTCTCTCTCTCTCTCTCTGATTCTAAGAGTTTATGGCGTTGTGCTTCTGTGTGTTTGTTTTCCCCAGAAAAGGGCGATTTCCTGGCGCTGGATCTGGGAGGGTCAAACTTCCGGGTGCTGCTGGTGAAGGTTTCGACCAGCGGGAAGCAGAGGGTGGAGATGGAGAACCAGATCTACGACATTCCGGAACACCTGATGAGGGGGTGTGGCTCCGATGTGAGGAGGGGAGAAAGATAATGACGAAAAAAAAGTGGAAATTGAGGGAGGGAGAGAGGGGGAGAATTACAGGAAGGAGCACATTTTCCAAATATTGCTGTATGGCACACCTCATTTTCTTGGCTTTCTTCTGAATGCAGGAATGAAGAGGTGCGTCTGTAAATAAACTGCAGTTAGCATTGGCCTGTTGGCCTGCTGACGGAGCTTACAGTAGTTGATGACGTCACATTTACCACCCTGCAGTAAATCCCTCAAAGAGGAAAGGGGAAATCTGTCTGCCGGTTGCCTGCATGTAAAGTGCGACTTGGCTTCCCAGGCACTGTCTTAATGGCCTCAGTTCCGCAGGCTGCCAGGAACGTTGCGTGCACAGATTTTTGCTGATGTGCTGTGTCGGTTTAGCAGCAGGAGCGCGTTCTCTGATTACTGAAGTGGTACAGTGTTTCAGAATATGATTTTATTTCAACACGTTTCTTGGAATTTAGTCAGCGTGACTGCGCGGTGTTGTAATGTAACACATCAGTATCACAGTTGCACATACAATTTTGCAATCGTTTTTTTATTTTTTTTAGGAAGAATGTTTGGTTAGCTTTCTGTAAACTGACTTCTTCATTTAGTCAAATTCTGTCATGTGGACATTCTATGATTCTCAATGAAGCATTTCCATTTCTAGACTAGTTCGGTCTAGTTCAGCACAGGAACCTTGCCGTGAATCTCCAAGGAAGAAAAAGTTTTTAATCAGTGCAGAAGAAATCTAATGAGTCACATCTTGTCACAACTATGCAGCCTTTCACACCTTTGAATTAAATTCAGAAGTGAGTAGCCTGGTTGAGATGGGAAACATGGGGAGATGATTATGAAAATTAAAAGTTTCGAAGTCAGTTTGACTTTAAAACTTTCTTATCTGTGTTTCTGTTCTTTTTTTTGTTGTTCGTTTTTGTGTGTTTATGTGTGTGTGCGTGTGTGTGTGTGTGTGTGTGTATGTGTGTGTGTGTGTGTGTGTGTATGTGTGTGGCTGTGCCTCCCCCCAGTTGTTTGACCACATCGCAGATTGTCTCGCTGATTTCCTGGAGAAGCTGGGCATCAAGGACAAAAAACTGCCACTTGGCTTCACCTTCTCGTTTCCGTGTCAACAGACCAAACTGGACGAGGTGAAGAAGGGCCGGGCAAAGGGGTGGGGTGGGGGAGGTGGTGGGGATGGATGATGATGTGGGGGTTAATCCATGCGTGAAGGGAAAGCAGTGTATTTATGATAGCGGACACAAATCACAGTCGTTGTGGTGCACGGAATGCGTGTAACCGTCTCCACGGTGTCTCCTTGGAAACCCCTTGCAGAGCGTCCTGCTGTCGTGGACGAAGGGTTTTAAGGCGAGCGGGGTGGAGGGCAAGGATGTGGTAAGCCTGCTGAGGAAGGCCATCAAGAAGAGAGGGGTGAGTATTTGTATTTTCTAACCCCCCCCCCCCCTTCACCCAGATTGTGCAATGCCCAAACGTATGTGTAGGTGCTGAATGACGCATCCTTGATGGATTCGAGAGAGCACAGAGAAGTTTCTGTTTCACCTTGTGCAGAGTGGACAGTGGCACTCAGGAAATAGACCGACATAGCTGTGCGCTGATTGTTGTAGTGTACGACTGATCTGATCACAATAAGAGCAGAAGAGGGAATTTGAGTGCAAAAAGTGTAACTGGTACCTTACCTCTGGGTTCATGAGGATACGTCTATCACCCAGAGGATAAATGCTCAGGTTTCAGGTTGGGGCGAGGGGAGGGGAGCGGGGGGGGTGGAGTTAGAGTTTGTTGAGCCAAAGATGCAGTTTAGTTCTACCCTTTTAGAAGTCCTAGTCCTAGTTCTACCCTTTTTTTTTTGTTCACACCATGGTAAGCCCCTCAGGACGAAAGACACATCTTGAGTTCTGGCTGTTCTACTCAAAGGGGTGTTGGGAGGGGTTATCTAATTCCTCGTACAAAGGGTTCCAATTTAGGGAGCACACCTGCTGGCATGCGGATGAAGCAGTTTGCTGGAGGGGCCTTTCATATTTTTGCTGTTGCCTGACTGATTGGAATGGCAGTTGGAATTTGTGCCCTCTGGTGCTTCCACGTCCTGGGGTTTCAGGTGCTGTGGAGTTCAGGAATGGAGTGTCCGGTTGAGTTTGTGGTCTGGAGAACGGGAATCTCATTACAAGGCCATTAATTAAGCAATATGGCACTCGAGACTGTGCTGTATCATGGATACAGTCATGGCTACAGGGGTGTTGGGTACAACGTGAAGTGGAGAGCCAGCAAACCCCTGTATCCGTGACCGTACCCGCAACACAGCACAGCCTCGAGTGCCGTATTGGATTTACAGTGACATAACTGTAGAGCGCAATTTCAACCAATCAGCATCCAGGATCGAAACAACCTATTTTATAACCGTTCTTACTGAGTGTGCTTTCTGTCATATTATGACATCACACCCAGGAGTGCTTGGAACACTTGAGCTATAGTCAGTTTTAGAATTTGTGGGCGATGGCAAGGCCACTAATTGGGCGGTGTAATGTCCTCCTGCAGGACTTTGACATAGACATTGTGACGGTAATCAACGACACCGTCGGCACCATGATGACGTGCGGATACGACGACCAGCGCTGCGAGATCGGACTCATCATCGGTGAGTCGCCCCAGCCGCTCGCGACCGTACGTGACCGAACATGGCGGCTATTATGCAGAGCAGCGGTTACATTTTACATGACATTACAATCCTTCGCCAGGCACATAAGAACACCAGCCTTATTGACCCAGAGATAACCTGTCTTTGCACAGCTGTAACTATAATGTTATTCAAAGGGAAATCAAAAGAAAGAGAAAAAGAGAGGTTATATAAGGGGGTGTTTGCAAGTGAAGGGCTGTGGCAGAGATTGAAGTGGGTTGCTAGATTCATATGGAAATATAATATAGACTTATTTATGGAAATACAGTACACATGCTGTATGTAATGTGATGCCCGCAGTCACTCATCCTGTGCAAGTTACATGTACTGTATTAGGTAGAGCAGGGCTATTCAACTGGTCCCCCATGCAGCCTACCATAGACGTACAATATTGTTTGCTCTTCGATCAGTGAGGCTGTAGCCTCCATTTTCTTACCTGTCTTACTGTGCTTCGTCTTATTCACGGTTGTCGTCCGTTCCCCCAGGCACGGGCACCAACGCCTGCTACATGGAGGAGATGCGGCACCTGGAGCTGGTGGAGGGGGACGAGGGGCGCATGTGCGTCAACACGGAGTGGGGCGCTTTCGGGGACGACGGGAGCCTGGAGGACCTGCGCACGGACTTCGATCGGGACATCGACGCCGGCTCCCTCAACCCCGGCAAGCAGCTGTGAGTGACAGGCTCTCCGCTACCTCCACGCTAGCGCATTGCCGCGTTTTTTTTTTCTTTTAACCTTCTAAAAGAACAGGTTTTTTGGAATGGTTTCTTTTTTTCAATATTCTGAGTCAGTGTTCTAGAACTCCACCTGCTTTCAATCACCAGTGGTGATTGTTACATTGATCGGAATTAGAATGTTCAAGTGCACAGTGTGTGATTTGTCGGGGTTACAGGACTGTTAAAGAGAGTTCAGTGTTCAGATTGTTACGGAGGAAAATTATTATTTTTTGAATCAAATAGCTTTGGCGCTAATGGACCTTCGTCCTCCCCCCTGATGGGAGCAGGTCAGAGAAACAGCTTGCCGCATGCGAGGGGTTGGAGGACTCTCTCAGGGCCTTGCGATGGATGTGAAAGTAGAAAATTGATGGCACCGTAAGGAGGGTCACAGCCAGTTAACCTGGCAGCAGTGCGTACGCCCCTCTTTAACCCCTTCCCGCAAGCCCCCTAGTGGCCAGAGCGCGGATGTGCTGAGATTGCTCAACTCAGACATTCAGTGCTCCTGAAGAGTTTGTTGAGCCAAGATTCAGTTTAGTTCTATCCTTTTTAACTGCCTGTAGTTGCTGTTTTTAGATTGGTACACATATTTCAAGTCATCACCGTCAATATATTGCATGTAAACGATGACTCATCTGCCTCTATTATTTCATCCAAGTGAATGGCAAAGTTCTATGGTTCTCGTGCAACTGATTTTGGCAATCTCCAGCCATTTTATCAATTCTGTCTTTGAAAGTGTTATTAGAGAGTTGGGACGGTCTTCACTTTATCCACTGTCTGGCGGGCCATACAGTCTCTCCACTATCATAATGTAGGTGGCTTTGATGAGCCAATATTATGTGGAATTTTTTAGCTTTGGCTATCAAGAGCGAACACTCAAAAGATGCCTTTTGAATTGCGGTGTAAATCGCCGCCTGCTCTCGCAGACAATTTCCTGATGCCCGTGGATCTTTTTTGACAGTGACAGCTGCTTTTCCTCTCAAAGAGTCCTGATCTTCATCGGAGGTCTCCGGATGTTTTATTTCCTGATGTCTCTTCGTCTTGCTTGGCTTCGTGCTATCGTTTGCTAGTTTCTCGCCGCAAGTGACACGTTCTGGTCGAGACCTGTCTCTGTAACACCAAAGCCCCAAAGGTAGCTCTCTGTGTAGAAGCCTTAACCTTCTTTTTGACCCTGACAAAACATAATCCCCTTCATGTTTATCTGGCTTGTTTAGATCTAGTACTTCATTATGATGCTTTTTACTTCATGAAGATGCTACATGTGTGAGTTAGCTTGGTTGTTGTTGCAGGATAGCTGATCCTGCTGATAAGGGTTAGTACTGAGAATGCACAGGCAGAGACGGTGAAGGCAATCTCTTGTGCATATCCACGCGCTGTAGTATTTTTGAGAGAGGATAAGATATGAAGATAGAATACTGAAGAAAATGAAATGCAATAAAGGCATCTTTGAAAGTAGATTAAGATAAGGATGTGTTTAGAAATGGTCTGGAAAGTGAGTTATGACTTTGTGCAACATGTTTTAATTAAGCAGTAAGGCACGAGACACCCTGGTGTATCGGAGAATAAAACGATTGCCAACATTAGTTATGTTTTTTTATTTATTAATTGCATCAGTATTTCATGCCATTGCTTTGACGAGTCCTTAATGTCTAGATTTATTTATCTGTACCATAGCCACTCTGAACCAGTCAGGTTCCTGAAGCTTTGTTGTGTTGTCTGTCTTCTGGGTTGCTTGTGGTCTGTGTTGTCTGAGTCTATTGACTGTACTGTGTTGTTTGTGGCCTGTATTTTGTGACTGCTTGTTTGTTTTGTTTTTACTGCAGCTACGGTGAAGCCAAAGTCAAATTTCCTCAAAAGTAGACGATAAAGTATCTATCTATCCAGGTCTACCTGGAAAGGTGTTTTCAGACCTGCCTCTCAAATGCCTTCATTATAACAGAAGCCACTGGCCTGTAATCATTCACACAACTGACATCACAGTGACATCACAGTCGACTTAAAACATGGTGGGGCTTTGCAAGTTGTCAGATAGCAGTTAAAGACGTCTGTAAAAACAGGTGCCGGTTGGTGAGAACAGTACTTTTGGGTGGCAGATGACACCTGGCCCCAAAGACGTCCTGCTGTTCTGTTTGCACACTAGGGACCTGACCTTGTGCTCCTCAGTAATCGAAGGTGGATCCACGGCTACATGGACATGCAGTAGTCTAGCAGATGATGTGTCAAACCTGCGCTAGCATTCATTCGGTTAATCAGGGGGGGTTCGGATCCTCATCGTCGGGCTGTGTGATTTTCCTTGCGGTTAGTAATCTGGTCTAAACCCTGCCACGCCTCTCTGCTGCCCTAGCCATTAATCTTGTTCTTCAGTCTCTCGCTGTATTCACATTTTACTCTCTTCACTGCGTTTCCTAACTAATACGGCTATGGTCTTATCTCCAGACTTAAAGGGAAGATTTTTTTCTTAACCCACAGGACATAACATTTTTGCTGAATGATTAGATTACAAAAACTTTATTATCTACAAATGTAGAGATTCGTCTTTGGCTACATGTTGCTTATAACACACATTACAGACATGAAACACATAGGCCTTGTACTCATAAATTCTCATTAAGGTAGTCCAGCAAAGATGTGCAAATACACGACCATACGGTGTATCATATTCCGTGTTTAGGAATTCAGAATGCGATGAACCACCGTTTACTGTTATGAAAGACAGTGACAGATTTTTTGACAAAACTTTTCCTACAAAAGTGAAATGTTTCTGTCAGTACAGCCCAAAAATATCTACTAACTGCAACACCGTCTGCCGTCTTCCAGACCGGGTGCTGGTTTTCACAGCTCTTATTGGCTGTCGATACTTGGGGATGAGAAAGCTCAGTTTGTGACCTGACTGGTTGAGCAGGGCTTTTGCTAATGTGCGGTCTGCCTGCGGGATGGTGGATGTGCCACTGCCACAGTGTTTTTTTCTGGTCTAGTGCGGACCTGCACTGCAAAAAACCAAGAAGCAAGTCAATCTCAACAAGGATTTTAGTCTTATATTTAGACTTAAAATTATATTTATGTTACTGTTATATTGCCAATGAGGTGAGACATTTCGACTCACTTCAAGATTTGTCAAAGGGGTGAGAATTTCACTTGTCAAGCAAAAAGCAACTTAAAACATGTTAAAAAAAAAAAAAAATTGATATTAAGGTTCATTACAAGACTACAACGCTTAAGGCAGAGTTTTTTTGCACTTGATGTTTGTACCTTGTGTTGTCTTTCCCAGTTTAACATAGTTGAAATCACCCATTATCAAAACCACTCAGAATATGAGCACTCCAGTTCTGCAATGTGCAAGTGCGTTGGGGGGAGGAGGTTGTTTAGCCACTAAAATAATGAAGGTGAATTCCTTGGGTAGATAAACGTGTCTGCATCTGACTGTAAGTTTCAACTTCAGGCAAAGCACGACTTTGATAAAACTTTTGAGCTGGCGCGCCACCTTTGCTTCACGTAGAAGCGCAGACGCCACCCCCCACCCCTGTTGTCGGATGAGTCCGACGTCCCCCGGATTAAGTTCTGCCTGCGGTAGTGCGGCGTAGAGTCAGGCGCTCTGTCATCCGTCCGGGTCTCGGTGAAGCGCGATGCGAGAGCAGTCGGCGCCGTCCCTTTTGGGGTGAGGGAGGACGGCCGGAGCGTCCGGTGTGTCCGCTGAGGCACGGGCGTCGGGGGGGGGGGGTTATGCCCGGCGGAGGAGCTCGGTGGCTCCCTCGCCGGAATCTCGGCCAAGCAGAACGCCGGCCCGCTTGCCTGTTTTCCGCCACGCGTTTCTTCCTGTCCTACACGCAACGACACAAAGGACGCATGCGGTGCGCTCTGGGAAAGTGGAGCGGCTCTGCGACAGGATAATATAAATGGGTCGCCCACCGTCTGTGCAGGGCTTCATGGAACACCGACGTTGTCATAGTGATCTGAGGGCTTCTGGGGTCTCTTGCGTAAGAGGTTTTTGCACTCGACATGGCTTCCTGCGTGGACTGAAGGCTCAGCGACGGTGGGAAGGAGCGGTTGTTTTCTGTTTGAGTGACGCGCCACGCCCCCGCACCTCTCTGCGCAGGTTCGAGAAGATGATCAGCGGGATGTACATGGGAGAGCTGGTGAGGCTCATCCTGGTGAAGATGACCAAGGAGGGCCTGCTCTTCCAGGGCCAGGCCACGCCCGACCTGCTGGCCTCCGGACACTTCCAGACCAGCTTCGTCTTCGCCATCGAGAACGAGAAGTCAGTTCCGCCGTCACTTCCTGTCTCGCTTTGCACTCGGGTTCAAAATGGCGGTCAGAGGCAGTCAGAATGGAATCATTAAACCACTCTCGGTAGAAAGCAAAAGGAGGCTGTGTCTCCATAGAGGGGCCCTGTCTAGTTCAAGGGTCAATATGGGAGCTCTTACACTTTTCACACCTACCTAAAAGGGGGTTCCATTAAGAACTAAGAAGGGTCCCCCCATGAAGCCAAGCCATAGAACCCTCTTTTGTGTGAGTGTGTACAATATATTAAAGTCGCAGATTTTAAATCAAGTTTTTCCATTAAAATAAAGACGGCGGTGTATCTTCAGCACTGGTGTGTATGATAAGTATTGTGAGTGTCAGACTATTGTAGATTGTGTATTGGCTTGTATGGTGTTGCGTTGCGTAGTATTGTACTGTATTCTGTAGTGCTTTTGTAGTGCTGTTGTGATGTAAAGCATTGCGTCTCCCCCTCCCTCAGAGACAACGAGGGTCTGCTGAGCACAGAGAAGATTCTGATTGGTCTGGGCCTGACGCCGTCGGCGGAGGACTGCGTGGCGACGCAGCGGGTGTGCCAGATCGTGTCCACGCGCGCGGCCCACCTCTGCTCGGCCGCGCTCACCGCCGTGCTGCGGCAGATCCGCGACAACAAGGCGGCGGAGAGGCTGCGCACCACCGTCGGCGTGGACGGATCGGTGTACAAGAACCACCCGCAGTGAGTATGGGTGTGTGTCTGTGTGTGTGGGTGTGTGAGTGTGTGCGGGTGTGTGTGTGTGTGTGTGTGTGTGTGTGTGTGTGTGTGTGTGTGTGTGTGTGTGTGTGTGTGTGTGTGTGAGTGCAGCTCTGTGGGTGTGTGTGTGTGTGTGTGTGTGTGTGTTGTGTATGTCTGGGCTTGTGTATGAGTTTGTGAAAGAGTATGTGTGTATGTTAGAACGTGTTCGCGTATTTTAGCGGTATCTGTGTTAGAATTTGTTTGCGTATGTTAGCGGTATATGTTAGAATGTGCTAGCGTATGTATGTTAGAATGTGCTAGCGTATGTATGTTAGAATGTGCTAGCGTATGTTAGCGGTATGTATGTTAGAATGTGCTAGCGTATGTTAGCGGTATATATGTTAGAATGTGCTAGCGTATGTATGTTAGAATGTGCTAGCGTATGTATGTTAGAATGTGCTAGCGTATGTTAGCGGTATGTATGTTAGAATGTGTTTGCGTATGTTAGCGGTATGTATGTTAGAATGTGCTAGCCTATGTATGTTAGAATGTGCTACCGTATGTATGTTAGAATGTGCTAGCGTATGTATGTTAGAATGTGCTAGCGTATGTTAGCGGTATGCATGTTAGAATGTGCTAGCGTATGTTAGCGGGCGCGTAATCACCCCGCTCTCCCCCCCATCCCCAGGTTCGGGCGGCGGCTGCACAAGATGGTGCGCCGCCTGGTGCCCGACTGCGACGTGCGCTTCCTGCGCTCGGAGGACGGCAGCAGCAAGGGCTCCGCCATGGTGACGGCCGTGGCGTACCGGCTGGCTACCCAGCAGGCCGAGCGGCAGCGGGTGCTGGACACGCTGCGGCTGAGCCGCGAGCAGCTGCTGGAGGTGAAGAGCAGGATGGAGGAGCAGATATGCCGCGGCCTGGCCAGGGAGACGCACCAGCAGGCCAGCGTCAAGATGCTCCCCACCTTCGTCAGGTCCACGCCCGACGGGACAGGTGAGGGCGGCGGGGGAGGAGGAGAAGAGAGGAGGAGAGGATGAAGGGAGGGGAGGGGGGAGGTAGAGGAGAGGAGGACAAGATAGGATGAGGTTCTATCCCTTTACCACACCTGGGTCAGACACTATGGTGTGTTTGTGTGTGTGTGTGTGTGTGTGTTAAACTCCCCCTGCACCCTCGCCCCTCTCCTCTCTCAGAGCACGGGGACTTCCTGGCGCTGGACCTGGGCGGGACCAATTTCCGGGTGCTGCTGGTGCGCGTGCGGAGCGGGAAGAGGCGCAGCGTGGAGATGCACAACAAGATCTACGCCATACCCCAGGACACCATGCAGGGCACGGGGGAGGAGGTGCGTCCCGCCTGCAGGCTAGCCGCCACAAACTTCCCACAACCACCCTCCAACCTCCCCACAACCACCCTCCAACCTCCCCACAACCACCTCGCAACCTCCCCACAACCACCCTACAGCCTTCCCACAACCACCTCGCAACCTCCCCACAACCACCCTAGAGCCTCCCCACAACCACCCTCCAACCTCCCCACAACCACCTCGCAACCTCCCCAAAACCACCCTCCAACCTCCCCACAACCACCCTACAGCCTTCCCACAACCACCTCGCAACCTCCCCACAACCACCCTACAGCCTTCCCACAACCACCTTGCAACCTCCCCACAACCACCCTACAGCCTCCCCACAACCCCCTCCAACCTCCCCACAACCACCCTCACCTCCCCACAACCACCTCGCAACCTCCCCACAACCACCTCGCAACCTCCCCACAACCACCCTCCAACCTCCCCACAACCACCCTCAACCTCCCCACAACCACCCGCAACCTCCCCACAACCACCTCCAACCTCCCCACAACCACCTCGCAACCTCCCCAAACCACCCCCAACCTCCACAACCTCACCCCCACAACCACCTCCAACCTCCCCAACACCACAGCCTTCACAACACCTTGCCCCCACAACCACACTGCAACCTTCCTATAATCCCTCCAACCTTCCCACTTCCCAAAATGAAGAATCGCCTTTGCTCGGGTCATGAAGTTATTTTAAAGCGGCGCTGTGTGGTTTTAGCACTGCCAGGTTTGTGAGTTTCGGTACTGGTGGGTTACTGATACTACTCAGGTTCTGGTGCCCCTCTCCTGTTATTTGGGACACATCACCTCTCGCCCTGTTCACGGTGGTCTCTCTGTCCGCCCTCTCCCTCCCCCGTCTGCGCAGCTGTTTGATCACATCGTCAACTGCATCGCAGACTTCCTGGAGTACATGGGCATGAAGGGATCGTCTCTACCCCTGGGGTTCACCTTCTCCTTCCCCTGCAAGCAGAACAAGCTGGACGAGGTGAGACAAATGCAGATGCTCCCTTAAACACACACACTCACACACACATACACACACAAACACATGCTCGCACACACACGCACATGCACACACGTACACACACACAAACATACACACACACACATACACACACACACATGCACATACACACAGACATACACACACACACTTGCACATGCACACACACTCACACAAACATACACACACACACACCATCTCCTTCCCTCCGAACAGGGCAAGCAGGTGCACAGTGATTAAGACGCTGAGGACAGGCCCCCTGCCACAGTGGAGGACCCTTCACACACAGGACACGTTCTTCCTGTGCTTTTTCCGGTGCGAGCAACAATAAGACCAGCGTCCCTGACCTCCGCTGCTTTCCACCGTCTGGATAAGGGGAACTGTTTGTGTTCGTCTGCGCTCAGAGCGAGGTCATCTCTCATACTCTTCCTCCTCCTCCTCCTCCTCCTCCTCCAGGGCGTGCTGTTGAAGTGGACGAAGGGCTTCAAGGCGTCGGGCTGCGAGGGAGAGGACGTCGTCGGCCTGCTGAAGGACGCCGTCCGCCGGAGGGAGGTGAGCTCTCGCACCCCCGCGGAAACGCGCCCGCCAGACAGGAAATGACCCGAAACCTCGCGGGTCATTTCCCCTTACGCCCTAAAACATGTCCCAAAAAGTCCCCCTAACCCCTGTCTCTCACCCTTACACCCTGAAACACAACGCCCCCTCCCATATGTGTCCCAAAAAAAACCCCTGAAACACAACACCCCCCTCCCATACATCTCCAAAAAACTCACACCTCCCTTCCCCCCCTTTCCCTCATGCCCTTACCAGGACTTTGATCTGGACGTGGTTGCCGTGGTGAACGACACAGTCGGCACGATGATGACCTGTGGCTACGAGGACCCGCACTGTGAAGTGGGGCTGATCGTGGGTAGGGCTGTGTCTCCGTCGCCCTTAGTTACGCCTCCGCACCTCCGCACTCGCCGCTCCTTTGTGTGGATTACTGACCATTTACTGACCAATTACTGACTGATTGGGTCTTACGTTTTAGTAACGTGATTGGTTAAACGTTCTCAGGGATCTGCTGGGGTGTTTTCAAATTTTACTGATATCTAACGAGTTAAAATTCTTCAAATAACACGTGCGACTTGACTCCAGTCTGCTACTGAAGCTTACGTAAGTGAGCGTGTTGAAAGTCTCTTCAGATGTTAACGTTTCCTTCAAGCATTTGTCAAGTGGAGACGTGCAAGTGTAGCATACAGACACAAAAATGTGGCTTGACTACGGAAATGCGTCATTACCTACGTGGTGACCATTTCCTGCAGACTGGAGAATTTGGATTTCGTGATTGTGCGTGCATGTGCCCGGGAACCCTTTTTTTTTTTTGGCGGGCCTCTGCGATTCGCTGACGGCCCCCGCCCGTCCCGGTCCCCTCTGCAGGCACGGGCACCAACGCCTGCTACATGGAGGAGATGCGGAACGTGGAGCTGGTGGAGGGGGACGACGGGCGCATGTGCGTCAACATGGAGTGGGGCGCCTTCGGGGACCAGGGCGAGCTGGACGACGTCTCCACGGAGTTCGACCGCGCCGTGGACGAGCTGTCCGCCTACCCCGGGAAGCAGAGGTAGAGAGCGAGGGAGGGACGGAGAGAGAAAGGGAGGGGGGGACGGAGAGAGAAAGGGAGGTGGGGGAATGATAAAACACAATGTTAGACATCCGGACTTCACCATTGGACTTGCTGAATATTGTGAGTGCTTCCAATGTAGCATCGCTAACAAATTAGCAAGCCAACTAAGGAATGGATAAATACAGCTACATGTGATGTAACCTGTAAGTAGTACATTTGTACGTACGTAGGTTCGATATCTTTTTTCAACATAGATTATATAGATTTTTGTCGATAAATCATTTGTTCTGTTATAAAAGCATGTAAGGTGAGAAACATCAAAAGCTTAACTTTTCCGAACACAAGCGGGAAGACGGGAGTTTGAAAATGAGGAAATGGCGTTGTGGTGCTCCCGTCCACCGCGTTCACCACCAGTGCGGTTGGACCACGCTGACTCCGCCTCCCTCCGCCCCTGACTCCGCCTCTCTCTCTCCGCCCCTGACTCCGCCTCTCTCTCTCCGCCCCGGGGCAGGTACGAGAAGATGATCAGCGGGATGTACCTGGGCGAGGTGGTGCGGAACGTCCTGCTGGACTTCACCGCCAGGGGCCTGCTGTTCCGCGGCCGTCTCTCCGAGCGCCTCAAGAGCCGCGGGATCTTCGAGACCCGCTTCCTGTCCCAGATCGAGAGGTGCGCGGCGTCCTGTTGGTGTGGGACCGCGGCTCACACAAGTGGCTTCCAAACTCTGTCCTGGGTTTCCAACGGCAACCTCGGATCTGTAATGAGTGTAGTGTTACATTGAGAGTGTAGCTTGTTTTTCGGGTGTAGTTGTGATCACTGACAGAGTAGCTGTTTCCAGGTGTACCTGTCCTCATTGAGGGGTGTAGCTGTTCCAGTCTGTGGTTTGGTTGTGTTGAACACCCCCCCCCCCCCCCCCCCTTGTTGCCATGGTGACCGGCTGGCCCTGCCGCAGGTGTACCTGTCCTCATTGAGGGGTGTAGCTGTTCCAGGCTGTGGTTTGGCTGTGTTGAACCTGTCTCCTCCCCCCCCCGTTGTTGCCGTAGCGACCGGCTGGCCCTGCGGCAGGTGCGGTCGATCCTGCAGCACCTGGGCCTGACGAGCAGCACGTGTGAGGACAGCATCCTGGTGAAGGAGGTGTGCAGCGTGGTGTCGCGGCGCGCCGCCCCGCTGTGCGGCGCCGGCCTGGCCGCCGTGGTGGACCGCATCCGCCAGAACCGCCAGCTGCCCGAGCTCCGCGTCACCGTGGGCGTGGACGGCACCCTGTACAAGCTGCACCCGCAGTGAGTGCCGCTGTCGCAGCTTGCGTGCGTGTGTGTGTGTGTGTGCAGGAGAGAGTGTGTGTGTGTGTGCGTGTGTGTGTGTGTGTGTGTGTGTGCAGGAGAGAGTGTGTGTGTGTGTGCGTGTGTGTGTGTGTGTGTGTGCAGGAGAGAGTGTGTGTGTGCGCGCGTGAGAGAGACAGAGAGTGTGTGTGTGAGAAAGACAGAGAGTGTGTGTGTGTGTGTGTCTGAGTGTGGCAGGGGGTGGGTATGTGTGTGTGGTGTGTTTTGTGTGCTGAGTGTGTGCATGTGTGTGTATGTGTGTGTGAGCATTTCTCTATTGTATTTGTTCTCTCCTTACATTATTGTATCCCCTCCACAGTTTCTCCACTATAATGCTGGAAACCGTCCGGGACCTGGCTCCTCAGTGCAACGTGTCCCTCCTCCAATCAGAGGACGGCAGCGGAAAGGGGGCGGCTCTAATCTCAGCAGTGGCCTGTCGCCTCCGTGATGCGGGCCAGCATTGAGCCAATCAGTGCTCGGCGTGGAAAAAAGGGAACAGGAAGTGGGTAACCAAATATGACCTCTCGTTCACTGGCGATTGGGGGGTGGGGACTGTTCATTCGTTGGTTGTTTGTCAGGGGGGTGTGGCTACTGTTGCACATGAATAGGGGGTGAGAGGAGGGGCGAGGTCCTCGTGAGATTACACTTACATGTTTAAATGTGTATGTTATTTTACATGTGAGCAGGCAGCAGGGTCTAGAGAGCCCAGATCCACTGTCTGCAGCTTTAAACCTTGTAGTCTGAGTCCATCAGAAATGACTGCCTTTGTCTTTATAACTGTATACACTTTAAGTTATTTACTTTGTACAGCATGCTTTCATAAACTCCCGCCCTTTCTCTCTCTCTCCCTCGTGCACTTCCTGTCTACACGCGGGGGAAAAGAGGGGTGGATATTTATTGTGAAACCCATGTTAAGAACATTATTTTAGGGCCTTGCGCCCCAAAACTAGAGTTATGCAGTTATGGTTATGTATAACTGAAGTTCAGGGCGTACGCTGGGAAGTTCAGGTACTGCTTGTGCGTGTTGCTGTTGGCAGCGCTCCTCTTTTGAAGTTCCTCCACCTTTTGTTTTTTTTTTTGAGGAAAAAGGATGATCTGTGTAGAGACTATGTAGGCTACCACAGAAGATAGTTTATCACTGTTTTTATTAGATTTAGATTTTATGAGCTGCAAGCTCTTACGAGAGAAATTTCGACACCTGCAATTTCGACTATTACGTTTAACGGCGGCGATACCTACTGCAAACCTAAAATGTTTGGTGCGTTGCTGTAACTGTTCAATTTTTCCGTTTTTTATTTCATTAAAGCACAAAGGTTTTGTTGTTTTTTTGAGCTTA
The DNA here is from genome assembly GCF_018555375.3 of Anguilla rostrata. Lineage (NCBI taxonomy): Eukaryota > Metazoa > Chordata > Actinopteri > Anguilliformes > Anguillidae > Anguilla > Anguilla rostrata. Next base: position 7,912,195 of record NC_057942.1, on the reverse strand, counting down.
GTTTGTTCAGCTTTGATTAAGCCATATAATCTGTAAGATTGTACTGCATCACATCACTTATAAAATCACAATAAAATCACTGCCACGCATAAGAAAACCAGGTACCAAAGGCAAAAAAAAAAGAGTATCTAAAAATTATTTTTAATTGAACCTGTGCAATTGCATAAATATAACGACATGATGTGGTGACCAATTATATTTCAGGAAACATTCCAACTAAATGTGCAATAGCAGCGGGACACTAGTGGTTTGTTCAGGTGAGCTTACAGTAAGGTTATGTTTGCAGTAATGGGGTAGAGGTGCCGTCTTAAATGGGCAGAAGTGGTTTATTTAGCCCAGGTAAATTGAAACCGGAGGTGATGCAATGCATGAAGGTAAAACATAACTCCTAGGAGCTAAGTCAATACAGTCACGGGTTCTGATTTGGGTAGAGAATGTTTCTCAGCCAATGCTGTTCATCACTTCTACTCGCCCCCAACCCCCACCCCCCCACCCTCAAGAATTGGTACAGCAGCAGTGCGCATTCTCATTTACGGTTTTATTCCTGGTCCTGACCAAATGATTACCAAAAAAAAAAAAAACATTTTCACCAATGTTCAGAACAAAATGACTCTTCTTTCATTGGACTGTGTTTCGGTTGGCAACGTGTTACATTGAAATCTGCAGAGATCAAGTCTTTTCAGTGCACATTTGACCTTTGACCCTTTGGTCTGCTTGTGACGGGCAGATTCACCGTCACTGACCGGATGAAGAACGCTGCTACCTCCATTCTAAATGACAAACACTGCATTTTCATTATGTGCTGTGCAAATGATCAACAACTAATATTTGTAATTTGGTTTGGTTACTTAGAAACAAATTGCATTAGAACATGTGCAAAAAGATTTACCAGTAAGGCAATTCTGTTTCTCGTTCGTGATTTCTTTGGCCCAATAAATTATGGTTTGGTTAACTGTTGGCGTGTTCCTTCGTAATCTCCATCTCTTTGTTAATTGGATCGATGTCATATTGATTGTAATGTTATGAAATAAGTGGTCGTTTTGCTGAGATCTCCTATATGATAATATTCAAATGAATGTCATGACTTTTTGTGTCAGCTATTCAGCAGAGTGATAAATTGTAGAATCTGGAATTATTAAGGAAAGAAAGCAACACTTTACACTTTGGTAAAATCTGCTTTTGTAATGAAAAGTTCAGGTTCCTGTTTCTCTTTGTGTGTGTATGCGCGCATGTGGGTGTGCTGTGTATTTCACTTGTTTCTTCTTGTGTGTGCGTATGTGTGTGGGCATATGAAATATGATTCAAGAAGAAAGAATATAATATATTGTATATATGTTTTTATGTATCAGTGTACGCATATGATGGACATACGTAATTCACATACATCTACATGCCTAATCAGGATTCCCACACATCCTGGAAAACCTGGAATTTTTTGATACAGTTTTCCAGTCATGGAAAATAAGAAAATTGCCAAAATGTCCTGGAAGAATACTAGTTGTCCTGGATATTTTTAGTGGAAATGTTAAAGTACAACATTGAAGGTTGACGTTTGCAACCACAATCTAACCCCACGCACCACCCTCTCCTGTGTGGGTCTCTTGTTGTTTTAACTTTATGGACCTACACCAGGACCGAATATGATCTTACCTGGAATGATTGCGACAGACTGAGCCATTCAAAGCTCTATTGGCATGGCAAAAAGGTGAAAACTTAATTATGGGCCCAAAAAAATGCATGATCTTTGTCAAAGGAAAATGACAAGCCAATGCACTTCCTCTAAATAGGCGTCCATTTAATATTTAAATTTAATTGCAATTTCACCAGATTAAGTGTGTTGTGTATTACTGTATGAATTTGTGATATACCAGTGCTTTCACAGTTTCAGTTCAACTGTATCCCCACCAGAGGGCAGTGTTGCTTCCGGCAGAATTTTGCTCAGTTCTTATATAGGTTAAAATTCTGTTTTGAAACTTGTTCAATTATCCAATTAGGATGATTTTCTGTTTCTTCAAGGCTAAATATCCTGTCATAGCGTGGCTGCTAGACAATTAAATATTCAGTGTTTTATCTGCCTTCAGTGAGTAATCACAGTTTGAAGATGAAATCATAACTTGGTGCTTTTGAAAGTCTTGCAAAGTTTTCCTGTGAGACATAAACCTACCGTAGTAGCAACTGTGTTCTGTCTGAGACATCCTGTGAAACTAATTCAGCGGGGGGAAAATGACTGAATCTGTCTATATACAGTGCAATCCATAAGTATTTGTACAGTTTCATGATTTCTGTTGTTTTGGCACTGTACTCCAGCACATTGGATTTTAAATAAAACAATATGAGGTTAAAGATCAGACTGTCAGCTTTAATGTGAGGGTATTTACATCTGCTGTGGATAATCCATTCAGGAATTACAGCTGTTCTTACACATTGTTCACCCATTTTAGGGGACCAAAAGCAATTAGAAAATTGGCTGCTCAGCTGTTTTTTAACCAGCTGTGTCATTGCATGATTAGCTCATGCTCAAGAAAGCTAACAAAATGTACGATGTGATAAAATAAAAATAAAATATAAAGAGTAAAAATTTCAAGGAAGTGAATGCTTTCTATAGGTACTATATTTATTGTGCACACACACACACACACATTCTGCATCTGTCAATCCATAACCATATAACCTTAATTTAACAGTTAGAGCAGTCGTCCGGCAATCTGAGAGTTGCCAGTTCGATCCCTGGCCCTTTGGGGAAAAAAGGGTCAAAGTGCCCTAGAGCAAGGCACCTAATCCCCCCCCCCCCCCGTCACCTTTCATCGTGCTCCAACAGATGCGATGCGCAGGCAGGGCGCAGGGGTTGCTAGCGATATACAGTTGTGAACGGCCACGATAGGTCCGAGAGATTATCGAGAAGTCCAGCCCTGTAGAGCAGGGATCAGCAACTCGCGGTCCTCGAGGGCCGAGACCTGCTGGTTTTCCACCCTCCCTTTGCCTGGGAGTCAGGTGTGAAGACAGTCTGGCCAATCAGTAGCACTAATTACCCGGGAGAAAAGAAAACCATGGCTGGGTTTGGATTCGAGGGCCAGAGTTGATGATCCCTGCTGTAGAGTTTACCCCGCGAAGGTGTAACTTGGCGGGATGGCGTACAGTACCTGCCACCCCAAATGCTGCAAAGAATGTACAGGAGACCTTTAGCAAATGAGCGATTGACACTGCAGTCCGGCGATCCCTGCTTGGAGACGGCTGCTAAATATATTTCCTCCCAAATCTAGCTCTGACGTTCAGCCCCGACATTGTCTGCAACAGTTTAGCCTACGGCTGAAGGTGCCCAGTAGCTTTAGGTATCCACCCCATCCGCACCCCCCACCCCAGGTTTAAAATCACTCCTACTCCCGTGGTGAGAGTCAATTAATTTTAAGCGCTTTGTGTCGCTGCAGTTGCTGGGGAGAAGCATTCTGTAAGTATTAAATGCAGTCCATTTAGCCTACACACCGCGTGCGCTGGGGACTTGGAACCTGAATGATTTTCCATTCCTCTCCTTTTCAGCTGGCCACAGTGTGACACTCTCCGTTTCATTTATTGTATCTAAAGAGCTACAAGGTCGTCTGGTTGATTCTTTTTCACCGCTCCTCTCTGATCTTCGTCATTTGTAGGTACTGGTGGGAAAGCTGTGCAGTTTTGGTGCGGTAACAATAATCATAAAAACAAAAAAACAAAAACGGGGGCCTGTGGATTTTTTTCCCCTCCCGTTTTACTTTACTAATATCATTAGTTTTTATTACAGGCATAAGTGAATCTCACCCTCAGACTGACAGCACAATAAATATAAATTAACTGGAAACTTTATATCCTTCTACCTTCTGAATAAATTTGGTGAGATACAGAGACTGAATGCATTGGAGCTGGACTAAAACAAAAGAGAATTAAAATGAGAAATGAGAAACTTTTTCTATATCCAGACAACAAAAATGAGGCAAGAATTATGTCGTGCAAAAAGAAAAAATCAATTATGCATCACATCTCCTTTTGGCAGCTGCGAGACATTTAAATAACGTGCAACAAATTGTGCATGTTATTTAAATAAAGTCACTGAGCTCTTCAGTGTGACCCATTCTAGTGCCAATGTTCGTCTATGGAGATTGCATGGCCGTGTGCTTCATTTTATGCACCTGTTAGCAATGGGTGTGGCTGACGTAGGCAAACCCACTAATTAGAAGGGGTGTCCACATACTTTTGGCCACGTAGTGTATGTTAGACCCCTTAAATTTGAATGCGTATAGCAGTGAGTTAATATTTTGGTTAATGAGAATCCTGGAGTGTCACGTACTCCATATGTGATGTGCCGGCACCCCATACGTATACCAACGCATTTGAAAAGATATTTGAAAAGGGGTGGGGGCTATGTTTAAAAAGTGCTGAAATTTCTCCAGTGTATAAAAATGCCCTTAAATAAAAACTGAGAATGTGCACTTTAACCACATGCAAATTGTGAATTACAAATCCAAAATCTACAAATCTGGCTGGATGAAAAGCTCGGTTTTAAAATGCACATTGATAATCTTATTACAAGGCTTAAGCTTAAATTGGAGTTTTTATTTTAGAAGTGGCCGATGGTTATTGCAGAAAGAAATAGGTCCAGGCCCCCTTTCTCCCTGTGATTGATTATAGTGGAACTTACATACATGCATCTGCTTCTCCGCTGCAGGCCATTGACACTGTTTCACTGTGCCTTGCCATTGACACTGTTTCACTGTGCCTTGCCATTGACACTGTTTCACTGTGCCTTGCCATTGACACTGTTTCACTGTGCCTTGCCATTGACACTGTTTCACTGTGCCTTGCCATTGACACTGTTTCACTGTGCCTTGCCATTGACACTGTTTCACTGTGCCTTACATTACAAATACCAAATCTCTTACTCATCGTTGTCTTCTGTATGAAAGAGCAGGTCTGCCGTCCCTAGTTTACTGCAGATGGCTTCATTGGTGCGCTTTTGTCTGCAAGGCCATTATCAGGCAACTTTCTAACGATTTAACTTGGCTTTTTGACTGGAACACAAAATTCTTCCAACTTGTGTTCATAAAGCTTGCCTTTGTTTCCCCCTCTGTTGTACCTCACCCTTTCACAAACCTTGGAAAGATGGCATTTAGTTATTATGTCCCATGGTTCTGGAAGAAGGACATTAGTCTGGACTACTTTATTGTGATTTCAAGAAGTCATTACAGACCGTATTAATGGATGTTTGTAATTGCACAATGCATAATCTGCGGTTTTATTCGCGTGGGCTGCCTTTTCTGCACGGCGTTTTGTGTGCGGACTGACAGCTTGTTGCTTCTCTTGGCCAGGGCTCCCTTGAAAGAGATGGAAAAGTCAATGGGACTCACCTGGTAAAATAAAGGATAAATAAAGGAAAAGTACAATTGGCTGCAGGATGAGTGTAACGGTATTCAGGGCTGAAAAATAAAGGTCCTTCATAAAGGCGTTCTGTTCTTCGCGCAGCAGCTGCGGACCGCTTCCAGACAAGGACGACGAGCCGGCCTCAGGTGACGGGCAGGCTTCTGGGTGAGGGTGGCGTCTGGGCACGTAGCTTCGCGGTTGGTCTCTGCGTAGACCTCTCACGCGGACGGCGGTTAGTGTGAGCTGAGAGTCGAGGCGAGGTCGCTGCCAGAGAGTGAACTCTTTTTCGCTGCTTTCAGGTTCTCCTTCGGGCGGAGTTTGACGAGCGACAGCCGGGGCAGGTAGTTAGGGGTGGCTGCTTCCGCCCCCCCCCCCCCTCCATTGATTGGATGATTGTTGCCCCTGGTTGAATGAATGGCGCAGCTTGTTAGTTTGCTGTCACAGCTGCTGTTCCTGTCGGTTTCCGCAGAACGGGCTGGGAGGTGACGAGGCCAGAAAACGCAGGGAGGGGGGGGGGGTTAGGTCCCCCCCCCCCACCTATGAGTCACGTCACCTCTCCGGGCCAGAGGGCCCAGAGAGAGTGCATGCGAGGTAACCCATCAGTGCTGGGTCCCTGGACGATGCACCTCCCGGAACACAAAGTCTTGTAGGGCACGGAAGCAGCGAGGTATGCGGGCTTCCGTGTCTTTCACTTCAGCCATCCATTCCATCGTAGCGGCGCGCGGTCAGCGACCGGCGTGAATTTAAGGCCCAGGAGGCGCCCTCGGAGGGAGGAGGCGGGCCCCTTTTTCGGGCTCGGGCTTCTCGCTCTACTGTCTGGCTTCACCGCGCAGTAATTTCCGACTCTGGAACGGGACCGCCTGTTCTTCTGAGTTGGTGACTTGCGACGAAACGGCGTCGGAGTTTCTGGTGCGCAGCCCCACAATGTGTGCTCTCTCCGTGCCGCATAAATAAACAGTGCTTCACTTTTCTGAAGTACCTGCAGAAATTCAGTGTGGGTTATTTTTCACCACAAGAAGATGTATGTATAGCTGTTTCGGACATAATGTAGCCTCAAGAGGTTAAATCATCCTCTAACTGACATTTAAAAATGTTTATTTGGCAATTAAGCGCTTGTCATAATTCAGGCATTGCAATTACGGTTTTAACCAAAACCAGCGAATACTGTGTGACTCGAGAGCCAAGTTTTTGAACCGCTGCTCTAGACTGTGGGTTAACGGTGAGCTTTATGAGGTTTACGAGCTGAAAGGCCTGTTCTCATTATTACGCGTTTTTAAATTCTTAACTTGCCGTTTTCATAGTTGCCAATCAAAAAAGGGTTCGAATCCTTAAAATTCATTCATCACATTCAGTGTAACAAAGTTGTGATTTTTAAACAATATCCCGATACATAAGTTTATCAGTTCCACTGTACAGTTCTATTGTATTTATAAATGCAACGTGTGCAATGTTAAATTCCACGTGAACAGTTTAAGGAAAGGGTGCCCACACTCAGTCCTGGGGATGGGGGTGTAGCTCGGAATTCTGGGCCCCCTGAAAAATCTTTGCTCCGGGCTTTTTTAAACAAACAAATCTACTTTTTTTCTGTGCACCCCTCAACCCCCCTCCCCCCCAAGCTGTTGGCCCCTAGAATCGTCTCCACTGTTCACCCCACAAGCGACAGCCCTGCTTGGGGAAGACAAAGGACCAAGTGTATAGGTAACCCTGGTTTAAGGCAACAGGACACGTCCCTTAGCATGTGCACTTGACAGGTCTGCATGCGGCTTCTGGAGTGCATTCAGGCTCTCTCCCTCGAGGCCTGCATCTGACAGTCTTCTATAGTCTGGCCCATTACACACCTCGCCAGCCTCCACCACAATTACACACCCTCCCACAGGCTCAGGTCATCTGACTCCAGCCTACACACCCCTGTTGTGAGGACCAGGCACTGGACATGGGGGGAGAGGACTTTCTCCACTGCAGCCCCATCCGGGATATTAGAGATATAAAAAAAGCGGTCAAGCCGTCAAAACTCATGACATAATGACAAAAACAGACCATTCAGCCCAACAATGCTGGCCATTTTCCTGACTAAATTGCACCTAGTGCTCTGATTACCTACAGACTAGATAGTATCTAACATCGTATTAGACCTAGTCTTTGAAAATCCCCAGAGTTGATGCCCTTTATACCAGAGGTTAAATACTAGATCAAAATTGCTTCAGATGTACATTGTTGGCACATGTACATTGTTGGAAAAGGTTTGTTGGAGATTGACTACTATTGGCAAACAGCTGCAAACCTCTGGGATTATTTTGTGGTAAACTTTTTAGTTTACTTCAAATAAGTTACATATTTGTTGCATATAATTCATTTTTGTGAGTGCAAGGTTGTTGCTTTGGAGGTGGATGTGGGTTTTTTATAAATAAATATTTATTTATTTTTATTGATGTTCATTCAAATTCCTGTCTTACCAGCTTTTAAAACAAGTGCACAAACATCAATTACTGTCCATTTCTTCTGTTGTGAGTAAAACTCAGGTATTTATTGGAGGAGAAGACCATTCTGTACAATCATGTAGGATCGGAATCTTCCACATTCTTGACATACACGCTGTCTCTCTCTTTCTTTCTCTCAAATAGAAATTTCAAAGTGCTTTATTGGAATGACAAATATTGGCATGACACTCCTGGTGCCAAAGCAGAGGTTACATAATAAAACTATGCACAATGTGGACAATAGCTATACTTTGTCGAGGTGGTTCTCAGATTTTTTCTATTATGCTTTCCGATTTGCTAATGTACTGAGGTGCGGAGCGCCTAAACTCCGCCTATCGCTGTACCTCTGGCCTCGCTGCCTCCTGGCCCGTTGTGCAGCAGCAATCATTCAACCGGGGAGGGGGGGGGGGGTCGTTGGGGGGGGGGGTGCTGTCGCTCATCAACTCCGCTGGAAGGAGAACCTAAAAGCAGCCAGAGCTCACTCTCCAGAGCTCGCTGAGACGCCAAACTCACACAACCCCCCCCCCCCATCCCCCCACCACCCCACAGTGTGAGGTCCCTACAGAGCTTGCCAATGAAGCCTGGCTCCAAGACGAATCCTTACCCTAAAGCCTCCCCTTCTCCCCCGAAGCCGCACCTGCTGTTTTGTGGGGAAACGGTCCCCCCTGCTGAACCCAGCTTCTCCCCAAACCCCTGCACTCCCGCAGCCCCGCCCGCCTGCCTGTATCAACTAAACCACGACTGTTGGCTTCAACAGGCGGCAGTGTAGTATAATGGGTAAGGAGCTGGTCTTGTAACCTAAAGGTCACAGTTTGATTCCCCGGTGGGACGCTACCGTTGTACCCTTGAGCAAGGTACTTAACCTGCATTGCTCTGGATAAGATTCCTAAATACCTGTAATGTAATGTAACTTACTCCTCAGTCTCACTTTGTCTGTGTTCACCCTAGCTGCCATTCACACGGTAGCACTACGATAGATACTGAGCAGAGTTGGCCTTAAGCTGTAACCATGTCTATCCCCATGCTCTGGAGGGAAAAAAAATCAGTTCTTATTTGAGTTTTTACACCACTTTTGTTCCCTGCACACACTGATGTAATGAAATTATTGATTTTACCCCTACAATACTTTAAAGAAATAGTTGCCCATCTCTTGGTTAGAGGCTTAACAGTGATGCTCTGAGAGAGAAAAGGCTATCATGTCTACTGCAGTGGTAACCAGCCTGGCTCCTGGAGATCTGCCATCCTGTAGGTCCTCATTTCGATCCTAATTTGGCACACCTGACTCTACTAATTAGCAGCTGAACAGGATCTCCAGTTGTTGAGCGAGGTGAGTTTGTTAGGTTTAGAGTGAAAGCCTACAGGACGGTAGACCTCCTGGACCAGGGTTGGTTACCACTGGCCTACTGTATTATTTCCAGGAGGTGAGAAAAATCTGTATATTCCTAATGACTCCCCCCGTAACCCACCATTGATGATGTGCAGACCCAGACTCCAACAGAGCTGCAATTTTTGCTGACCACATTATCGTGGTTGTTTTGTGGGAATGGGGAGAATTGTTGCTAAGAAAGGATATTTTCTTTGCGTGTATCTCCCTATGTGCTGGTAAAATTAGGTTGTATTCCTCTTCCTTCTTGCATTCAGGTCCCCGCATATAAGCACATTTTCCTGGGCCCGGAAAGGGCTTGTCCCTTTTTCTAATCCAGTGAACATCTCTTCTGTGTAGTACAATGGCCTCTGAGGGAGGAGGAATGACACAGAGAAATACATCTTTCTGTGAAAGAACAAGGTCCAGAACTCAGTAATCCAGCTTTGTGAAACTGGGCCCAGGGGCCGGTATGTATGAAGTGCAATTTTTTTCACTCGACAGACATGCTCAGTTGTGTTCTTGGTCACATGCCTAATCACGTGTACAACAAGGAGAGCGCTGAGCGGTGGCATGAAGAAGCTGTGTGCTAAGCCCATCTCCTCTTCTCCAAAGTGTGATAAACGTGAACGTTTTCACATTGTCGAGATTGACAACGATACACTTATGTGTGCGAAAAAGAAAAAAAACTAAACACCCGCATTCACAGGTTGCAAACAACACTACGATATCAAGAAAAGTATTTTTGGACCACACTCAAACAATTTGTCTCCTTAAAACTGACATTAGCGATCTCCTAAACTGAACTAAAATGAGCTATACTCACGCAGCCGACCAAGTCCTCGCAGATAAAAATGGTAATTGTACAAAAGCTGATGACAGCGACCCCATGGCGATGTACAGTGATGGGTAATTTCAGAGCCTATGTATAGAAATGGGAAAAATGCATTTACCGTACAATATGTTGTTCTTGTAGGCTATAAAGGAATTATCCTATACAATAAAAGGTGCTGATGTAATGTTCACAGTACAAGATTAGAAACATAATGTTAGGCCTAGCTACTATGGGAAACATTACTATATACCTGCCATTTTATTAACTAATTTAGCTTGGCTATTAATGGAATTCTGTAACAATACTATAAAAAATGTTTTGAAAAAAAAAGGTAAAAAGTCTGGAAGCAGAGGATTCCGGATATCAACCATAAGATTGAAAGAATGTTAAAAACCATAATTAGAAAAATGGTCAAAAGTCTGGCAGCACAGGTTGCATAAGGATGTACTGAAGTGACTGCTTCATGCACAGAAGTGCATGAAGCAGAACACATAATGCCAATTATAATTTATGAAACCAAGGGATTTGCACCAAATTTTCCCTGGGGTTGGGGTGCAAAAAAAACAGCAATATGCAATGGTAACAAAATACAGACGTGTGAAAGTTGGCACATCCAACTACACATCAAGTGTGGCAGTACACAAATTCTAGAAAAAAGGAAAGACGTTCACGATACTGCTCCGAAAAGAACTGTAATTTACCGTGAACAGAACGACATTTCACAGAAAGTTCCCTAAGGAGGATCTGCATGATCGAAACATCATTCTGCGTGCAATTAATCTAATTTCATTTCATTTCAGCACCAATTTTGCTGAGTTTTCATTTCTCTCATTGCGACCACTTGATATTATTCTTATTAGCTGCCATTTTAAGGTCCCAAAGTAACTTTTTATTTGTCTTGTTTTACTGTGAAAATATAATATTTTTTCTTGGACTTGGTAGCAGTGTATTAAAAAATTAGAAGCTCCTTGAATGCCAGCGGTGACGTTATATTCATTCTCCATTTGTGCACCGATAAAGAATGGCTCTACAGCTGGGTGATATTGGCTAAATCAAATATTATGATATATCTTGCTCAATATGTCGATATCAATAACGGAGTGGAGATGGAACGAGGCACTGGGCACACTTAAGCTCTCCTCCTGAAGCTTTAATATACATAGCTTATTCAGAGGCGTAATACTAGTGTCTCGACAACAGATCTACCTTTGGAGGAACAGTTAGTTGATTGCGTCTTTGAATAAAGCATCTGTGACTCAGGGTGCTTGAATGCTGTCTTTGGTGTCAGTTATTTTAGAAGTGACCCCAGAGACCCCTCTATCCCAAAATTCAATCAGCGGTCACTTGACAAAGGGGTGAGTGGCTGAAAACAAAAACGATGCATGCAATCTGATTGGCTACAATTTTGGCACTGATTTGATGTTGTCGGTTTTGAGCTTTCTGGGGCACTACAACTGGAGGCCATCCAGGTCACCGATGACCAAATTCGACACATAGAAACTTTAAGCAAATTCACTTTCACTTTTGTGTTGAGATAACTTTCAATAATACTTTGGCGAAGTACCCCTTTAATGGATTGATTAAAAAAAGGAAGGTTTCTCACCTGTGCCTAAAATAACAGTTACATGCAAACACCAAACGGGAAGAGATGTTTCATATTCCCTCATGCCTTGAGTGTTAGTAATTGCAGCAGAGCATTAGAATTATCAGGCCATGAGTCCCTCCCTGGAAAAGAGCATCGCTGCTGCCTTCACACCAGCTGCATCACATCGGAGGCCATATGCCAGGAAGCAAGCAAAAGTAGGTGTGAATAACATCTCTCTTAAGTCATTTACCAGCTGTATGTGTGTGTGTGTGTGTGTGTGCGTGTCAGTGAGTCGTACTGCTTATCCATACGTGTGTGTAACTGTGTGCGTCTGTACAGTACGTACTGTACGTGTGGTCAGATGGCCGTATGGTGAGTTGAGGTAGCCTTAGCCTTCTCGCTTGCTGGTATTTCTTACCAAAGACTGCAGCCTGTCGACAAGCACGGCTGGAAATATTTGACCATTGGTCGCAGGGCATGCACAATACATCTTGACATTGCTGAATATCTTGGATGATCCTGTTGTTTGGCAGCAATGTGCCCAGTCTCAAAATTATGTGGCCCCTGTTCACGTACTGTATGATGTTTTTGATGGGTGGCCTTACCTTTTTTGAGATGGTCGGCATCAGAAGTAATTTCAGAGTTCTCACTGGTGTTGATGTGAATGAGTCCTTTGAAGAGATCATGGCCAACATATTACATAAAACCCTGGAATATTTACTGTTTAAGGTCCCTGAAGTTACTTGTAGAGTTGTAAAATGTCTTCGAAGTATCAGGCATGGAGAAGACCAGACTTGTGGTGCAGTGTTGATGGTGCTTGGTCATTTAAAAAAAAACAATCTTTTTAAAAAAGATTTTATGTGCATCCCAGTGGATGACACCTGTTTCCATGACACCAATTGCCAGTGATATGGATCCTCTCAGCTTCCGTACCACACCTTGCATCGCGGTGTGTGGTAAGTGAAAACAATTGCGTGTCGTTTTATATGTACCTCAAAGTGTTCTTTTTTAATCCATGATTAATATTTGTGCTCTTAAGCTTTACCTGGGCATGATATGGGATTGTCTGTATTCACAGGTGACAGCCATCTGACAGTCAGTATTTTATGGTAGCTGTGGGCCAAGCTATGGTTAATGAGCACCTCTCCAGCTTCACCAAGGCCCTCTGTTTGGTGTACAGTTTGTAATTCACTCTCAACATCGACTAGCCAACAGAGCTTAGTGCCACTCTGGAGTACTTGCAAAGGTTTGTAGCTTTCAAATCGTATCTTCCATTTTAACCTGTTCTTAGTGGGATTTGGTTGTGGTTCTGTCATGTAATATGGGAACAGAATGTACTTCGCTGCTGTTGATGGCGTCGGTGTATCTCTTTTTTATTCTAATAGAGGCATCAACGGGATGAATCCCTTTCATCGGTCCAAAAGTTGAAGGATATCAAACAAGCTCCAGCCTCTGGTCGACCCCAAGGTTTTGACCCTGGCATCCAGAATCTCTGCACATGGCAAGAAAGAATGTTAAAAGGTAAGGCTCTGCATTTGAGACTGAAGATTCCGCTCTCTCTGCCATTTCCCATCAGTGAACTGTCCCGCTCCAGCATTTCGTAAATGTAAGGCTTTACTATGTGCTCTGTGTCGGCTATGCCGTTCCTATTCACTGAAGAGCGGATGTTTTTATCTTTAGCACTTCTCTGGTCACTCTAGTTTCAGGTCACTTGCACATTCGCTCATCCATAATATCCGTTCCACGTGAACACTCTCGTCCTAGTTTTTCCCCCGGTCTTTCCTTTACGTACCCCGTCTGTGTCAATCTTTGCGACATGATTGCGCCATTTGTCCTCCCTCGACAAGTCTAAGAACTGGCGTCTCGCAGTGGCCTCAAGCAAGTTGTGAGTTCAAATTTTAACCGTTTGTCTTTAACTTTGTTACTGTCCATCCTCTCGGTCTCTCTGTGCTTCTCTCTCACTCTCTGTCTCTCCGTTTGCTTAACCACATGGTCTTGGAGTGCCTTCACTTTTTATTCAGTTCTTGAATTTGACTGCCTCACACGCAACTTCCTTGCAATGTCTCACATGTTATTTTTAACTGACACCCTTTCACTTTCAGCATGTCTGAGGACCGTGTTTTGTTTGCAGCATTTGATATTTGTAGTTCCTGTTCCCTGTTGGCAAAATCTTTGATAATTAAGACCGAGTATAAGATAAGTGGGATTTGCTCTTTTTAAGTCATTAAAGACGTTAATCCATAATCACGCACTCCATGAACACACAGTCGGACAAGCAAGGATTAATTAAGAATATGTTTATTTTCTGAATCCTGCAGTTCTAACAGTCAGTGTCTTTGTAAAAATGTTCAGCACTGAACACAAGAGGTCTTGTGTGCTTGAACCCCTAGCTTAACCTACAAATAAAATATATAAAATGATTATTGAAAATGATAATTACCATTAAATTGCCAAATTCAGTGACCTGGTGAAATCAACCGACAAGCTAAAACAAACCCTGAATCAGGTCGTGAGACTGAATAATTAAATTAAATAAGAAGGAGTCAATTAAAATAATGAATTGGAATCATACACACATTGAATGTAGGCTCACCACTTCTAAATTGTAAGACAAAACAAGAAGACATTAAACAAAATGCTAATTTGAGATTACCAGAAAAGAAAGAGAGATTGATGAGCCAGACCTTGCCATAGTATTGCCCTCTTCCAGTTTCGGCAACCCCAGAAACAAGGAAACCAAGCACCACACAACCAAGGAACCGCCGTCAAAATAAAGAGAGGAAAACTCTTCTTCTCCAAGGCTCCAAAATCAACCTCATCACACTATTTCCTGTGGCCATCTTGAATACCTAATCCAACATGCCTTGAAGATGCTTGCCCTGATTGGGTGATGTCGAATTGAGGTGTGTGCGTGTGTGTGTGTGTGTTGGGGGGGTAGGTGGGGGGGGGGGGGGGGGGGGGTGATCAGTGATTTAAAAAGAATGTCACAGATTGCATTCAAACTTAAAATCCAAAGGATTTTCATGATCTTTGAAAGGGCATAGCTTTTGGCCACACAGGGTCACTGGTCTAAGTTTATTCCAATAAAACAATAAAACTGGTTGAGGGGGGGAAAAAACAGACCTCCAGTGATGCAGAGATAGAACAGAGCAAGTTTGCTGGATCCAATTATATCGCCATTTTGTCCACCTTTTTGTAGATAGTTTCTGAACAGTGTATATTTATGTTTCTCACTCTTCTTTTATACACACACACGCACGCACGCACGCACACACACACACACCTACACACACACACTCACATTAACTTGGTCTCAGTGAGTGATTGATATTTTCTCTCCCTTGGCAAGTTCAAAACGCAGCATCTCGCAGCGACTTCAGCAAGTTGTGAGTTCAAAGCTTTACTCGTCCATTCCATGACATGACATGGTCCTGTATTGGTCTTTCTTTTAACAGTTGCTTGTTTAGTTTATGTCTCACACACACACCTATATAAGCATATACAAAATACCTTGTCTTGTTTCACGCACTACTTTTATTGTTAAACTTGTGCAGCCTTTCATGGCTGGTGTCTGAGGTGTAATGTTTTCCTTGGTTTGACAGATGTTTGTAGTTCGTATCCCCTGTTGGCAAAATCCATGGCATTTAAGACCAAGTACTAGTAAGCTGGTTTTGCTCTTTCTGAGTCACTGTTCTTAACAGGCATTCACCCATGATAACTTCATGCACACACCATGTCCATTTTGTCAACCTCTTGGTAGGTAGTTTCTGAACAGTGTAGCTTTCTGCCTTTCATTCTTTTTTTCCTGCGGTCTTCCATGGCTGGCAGCTGAGGCCTAATCGTGTTTTTCCTTTTATTTTGCAGCATTTGATGTTCGCAGTTCCCGTCCCCTGTGCACCAAATAAATGGCAATTAAGACCAAGGAGAAGTGAGTTGGGTTTTTTGCTCTCTTTTCTTATGTCGCTGTTGTTAAACGTTGAGTTGTACTCAGTCACTTACTTCATGTGCTCCCCCCATGTGGATTTTCCCTCCCCCTAGATTCTGAACCGTTGGAGGTTCTGTCTCGCTTTTTTCCCCCCCCCACACACCTCATCTGTTGGACTCGGTGAGTAATTGTGATGTTTGTCCTCCCTGAGGCAATTTTTTTTTCTTGGGGTGGTGATTGATTATCTTGATGGTGGTGATCCAGACCAACATATTTGCCAATAAATTTTACTTGACTCAATGGGCAGGTATGTGCATCTTCATAATAATAATAATAATAATAATAATAATAGTAATAATAATAATAATAATAATAATTATAATTATTATTATTATACACAGCTCTCAGGTAATCATTGGGAAGTTGGACAGGGCATACTGAAATTAAAATCATACTGAAAATATTATTTTTTCATTGACCTGATGCTAATGCAGTTCCTCTTGTTGTATGTGAGCATCTAGACATGTGAATGAGGACCTTGCATTAGCATTAGAAAAAAGTTAGAAAAACCTTCGCAACAGAATAAGGAATTGCTTTTAGAAAACAATAGGATTAAGAATAAGCTGTTTTCAAAGTTATTGGCAACTTTTAATATGAAACTGTTAATATGAGTTTATTTGAATGTTAATACAGCTTTAAATATGCAAGTTAACGAAAGAAAAATCAGAGAAATAACGTTGACTGTCTGTGAAATAATGGTTTAATCAGCCCACTTGTTTGTGTGGCTTTATGACAGTCTTGTAAAAATAGTCACGATGAAGTTATCACAGATATTATTCCGCTTGAAGATTGACCTCTTGTCAATGTTTGTCATTCAATAGAAAAAATCTGTTGATTAAAAAAGCTAAATTTGGTCCTGTTGTTGCGTGCTTGCAGACATCAATGTGTACTGTTATTAAAAGCAAAATCAATGCGTGCAAATTAAATTAGATTAGTTTTGGATTATTAGTGTATTGTGTGCAGCTCAGCTTCAAAATCACTGCTGAACAAACTTTACCTGATACAAGTCCAAGCCTTAAGAATGTGTTGTGGAGCTTTTAGAGCTACATCAATTTCGGCATTACGAGCAGAAATGGGAGAAACGGCTGTAGAATTCAGAAGACAACAATTATCCTTGACATATTGGGTTAGCTCGCAAGAGCACAACATAGAAACCGTCCGACTAAAAAATGTAATAAAACCCTTCTGGGAAAGGGAAAAGGAAATTAAATAGTTTTGGTTGGATGGTAAAAAGGAGAAAGCAGACGAGATTGGTATTTTAAATAAGAGGTTCTGCCCAATGGTAGCACTTCCTGCGATACCTCCTTGGGCATTGCCTCAGGGGTGGATCTGTATCTAACAAACCGAGTAAGAGATCAGGCGGGTGGAAAATATGGAATACTTGCCACCACGTACATTAATAGATATTCTGGCTTTGTACAAATATTTACAGATGGGTCTAAGATCCAAAGACTGGTTGAGCATCTGCTGCAGAATTTGATGTGAAGCAAGCCTGAACACTAACAGATGATATTTCGGTGTTTACCACTCAACATATTGCAATGATTATTGAATTACAATGGGTAGAGGAGGCTAGTCCAGAGAGAACACTTATTTATTCAGTTTGTCAATCAACATTAACGAGTTTGCAATCATTTTTAACTCTTGCAGTGGATCACAAGATCTTTTATATGAAACCGTAATGTCTTTATTTAGAACCCAGAGATTGGGGGTTATGTGTTTAATTTGTATGGATACCCTGCTCGTCTAGGAGTACCTGGCAATGAGATGGTAACGTAGATACCATGTGCTAAACAGGTTTTTTAAAGTCAGGTGAAAGTAGGCTGTAGTTAATCAGACGCCAAAGGGTAATCATATTAAAGTCTGTATTAAAAAGAGATGGCGGGAATCAGAAGCTGAAAGGTTAAACAAAGGTCATATTAAAAAGGGATGGCAGGATGAATGGAATAGCAAAAGCAAGGGTTTGACATTTATTTGCCATTAGTGTGCTGGCTGGGAGTACAAGGCCTGGAGGGGGAACCGGGAAACAGGAGGACGTTACATCTAGATAAAGACTTGGCCACACATAATTAAATACTACTGTCTGTCATTAATAGGCATGAATCAGGTTGGTGTCATTTTTGTGGGTGATGTGTGTGGTGTGGTATAGTTAGGTACAGGGCTGTGTTTGTTGGGTGTGTGTGTGTGTGTGGTGTGGTATAGTTAGGCACAGGGCTGTGTTTGTTGGGTGTGTGTGTGTGTGTGGTGTGGTATAGTGTGTGGTGTGTGTGTGTGTGGTGTGGTATGTTAGCGGGCTGTTTGTTGGGTGTGTGTGTGTGTGTGTGTGTGTGTGTGGTACTTTTACATGCAGGGCTCTGTATGTTGGGTGCTTAAGCAGCTTGTGTGCAGGAGGCTGCATGGGTGCTGATGGCAGAGAGAAGGGCAGCATTGCTGTCTGTAACAGTCTGGGTGCTGTCCAGCTAAAAGATGGAGGCGGGGGGAGATTTGTGTGAGAGGGATTTAGGGGGCCAGGGAGAGGGTGCACCTGCGCTCTTAGACTTTCTATTATAATGTCTCTCTGACACCAGCCCTCTTATCCCATCTCATCTTTCACCTCTGCTGGTTCTGCTTTCAGTGCCTCCATGTCCTGGGACAGCAGCTCACATTCTCCCTGCTCTGATGCCTTCATCTGGCTGTTAACTTGGCTGAACTGGCGCTGCTCTGCAGACCAGCCCTCCACCTCTCTCTCGCTCTGATCTTAGACCGTTGGTGCCAGTGTGAATTATTACGTGGGTCGGGTTTGCCAAACACCGGGTCAGAGAGAATTCGGAAATGTTTCCTGCGTTTTTTGGACACCAATGTATACGTTTCTGTTTGTCCTGGAGAAAGTTCGCGCTCTGGAGATATTTTCCATTGGTGCCAGTTAGGAGAGGAGCATCTGTGTGTGGTGTTGTAGGTTTTGGCTCAGAGCTATGTATGCTGGGCGTGTGTTTGTGTGTGTGTGTGGTGTTGCATGGTATGGTTTGGTTCAGAGCTGTGTTCGCTAGGCGTGTGTGTGTGTGTGTGTGTGTGGTGTTGTAGCGTCAGGTTGTGAGCTATGTTTTCTGGGTGTGTGTGTGTGTGTGTGGTGTTGTAGTGTCAGGTTGTGAGCTATGTTTTCTGGGTGTGTGTGTGTGTGTGTGTGTGTGTGTGTGGGATTTAGGGGGAGCAGGGAGAGAGTGCATCTCTGCTCTTGTACTTCCTATTATAATGTCTCTCTGATGTATCTCCTGTCTGAGCCCCACCAGCTCTCTTATCTCATCTTTCATCTCTGCTGGTTCCATCTTCAGTGCCCCTCCTGGGGGAGCTGCCTGTCCTGGGAGAGGAGCGGGAGCTCACATCCCCCTCTTGCACCGACACCTTCAGCTGGCTGTTAACTTGGCTGAGCTGGTCTTTAAAGGGGACAGTTCAGCCAAAAATGAAATTAAAGTATGTAAGTGTGTTTCCACTTACCCAGAGTACTGTCCAGCCATCCTGATGGTTTTTCTGAGGTTTGATGTGTTTTGTAGATTTTTACGAGTTTTCTTGATGCAGTTCACCTTGGGAAAATGGACCTCTATGGGCCCGTATTGTTGTGGTGCTCAATGCGCCAAAACTTTACATTGGAAAAATTCAGCAGCAATGTCTCTTTGAAAGGATAATGCCACAGCTACACTCGAACATCCACAGAGCATATTTTGTGTTTCATCGAGAACTATTTTTTCTGACGTACACCAACTGTGCTAAAATATATTTTAGTTGTCGAACAACAACCTATTTAGGCATGAAGTCTCAAGAATTTTCTTTTGCCAGTGCATAACACTCGAAACGCTATGCACCGGCCAAAGATTTCTTGAGAATTCATGCCTGAAAAGGTTGTTGTTTGACAACAAAAATATGTTTTGCAATGCCAAAGTCTGAACAGAAGACTTGGAATTTGGAGGCCTTGGAAGAAATCACAGAGCGAATATTTCTGAGGACAGTGAGAACAGCTTTAACTCCACAGGGCATGTTCAATGAAGAGCTTGGTCCCATTTTGTATCAGCGAGTGCCTAAATACATTCTCAAAATGTATTTATTATTATTCATTACGCTTATAAATAAGGAGTAGGCCCGAAAGAGAAGTAATGAATGTGAAATTATGGGATGTGTTTCACATGTCCATTTGATCAATGGATTATTAAGCTAGATGCAAATGTAGTTATTTTCTACAATCTTCCAGACCTGCTGCTGGGAGCAGACGAGGTGATAGCGAAGGAGAAAGCAGGATGCATTTTTTTCAGAGTACTGGGGACGCGAACGTTGTGCTGGAGGTAACGTATTGTACGGTTGCGCTTGTTCTCTCAGCTCCGCTGGCTCCATCTCCCCTAGGGGCAGGCTGTCGCTCATCTGGGCCGCCTTGGTGTGGACGAGCGGGGGTCGGACGAGGAGGCTCCGTGCTCTGCGGCGGCGGCGAAGCTTTTGAGGGGGCCTCTGTTTCTCTCCCTCTGTTTTTGTGCGGCCCAGTTGTTCAGACTGCTGTGTTCCGGGCTCACTCGCCCTGCCTGTCCTTTGACAGAGAGAGAGAGAGAGAGAGAGAGAGTGAAAGGCGTTTTCAAAGGCTACGAGGGCAGCCTCACCTCCCTGCACCATTCCTGTGCCATTCTGATATATGTGAACAGTCATTTTGCCTGCGGTTTTTTTCACAGTACAGTATGTATATATTTGATGTCCGTTGGCCTTTGCGAAATCCCCCGTTTGCGACATATTTATAATGTTTGCGGGGAGCTGAGTGGCATGCTGATGTGTACAGTGTATAAAAGAGAAAGTTGGTAGGTAATACTTTTTCCCCCTTATTTTGGCTGCAGTCTGTAAACAGCGGTGTCTGGATTCTCTCGCTGGATTTTTTTGATTAATATTTCATCCTGTCACTCTCTGTATGGGTCTCTGGTGGAATCTCAGAAGGGTGGCTGGCCGTTGCTGCTGCTGTTGTTTTATAGTAGAATAGAATAGAATAGAAAACTTTATTATACATGTCTGGAAATGTGTCTTTGGCTATGCCCTGGCAGCATTAACAAAAGTTATCAAATAAATAAACACAAGCCCAGCCACTGGGGATGTGCAAGCCAGTGCATCCTTCCTTTAATGAAAACTGAGAATCAGCATTTTAACCACACTTGCTTTGTTTGATTACAAATCTAGAACTGTAGAGTGCAGAGCCAAATCAAGAAAAAATTTGTATTTGTCTAAAACGTTATGATACTCACTGTATGTATTTATTGTCAAAGAAAATATGACATTTTCCTTCAATATTTGTGGCAACATCAGTCTATGCTGCACAATTACGGAAATAAGGAAGGCATTCTTTGCATTTCATGTGGTTCTACTTGGACTGTAATGAGGAGCCAGATCACTAATTGTGGCGAATGAAGCATTTAGAATAAACACTTTGGCTAACAGATGAAAATACACAAACATAAAGAATGTGCTAATGAATGTGCAGTGGCACATGGGAGCGGCTTATTCTACGTAATGAAAACTAAGAAGAAAAAAAACTTCCTCCCTTGCACATGCACTATGAAGACTGCGAATGCCAATGTTATTTTATACCTAATTAACTTTCAATTACTTTAAACATGTTGTCAGATAGCTAACATTTAGATTGTGGCCGTAGAGAGAGAGAACCAAATTGGATAGAATATTATATTGTTTCTAAGAATGCTGCCTGTACCTCCCTTCCACAAACATCAAAGGAAAGGTCCTTGGGGCAATTAAAAGTCATGCTAATTCCCTCTACTAGGCATGCAATCCACAGGTCCCACGTTCCTTTCGTTTTAATTTTGAACACAATCTGTGACACTTAATTTTCAATCGTTGATTGAAAATCTTTATGTCTGTATAGGTTATGGTTGTTGAGGCCTGACAGTGGAAACCGAGGCAGTGCGATTTGGTTTTGTTACATGGAGACTATTTTGCGTAAGGATGGAGATTTAACAATTATATGTCTACAAACATCAGCTCTGTTGTTAAAAGTAGAAGTAAACTTCCATGCTTTTTAGAGGTATTCGATAGCTGAACTGAATTGCCACCTAACATGTTCATCTTTGATCTTATTAGAAAGAGACCAAACTCATGAATCTTTTATTAATAATATCATGATGCTTAGCCCTGCTTTCTACAGTCTAACTTTAATTGATAAGTATACTGTCAGCTTTTCGATAGGTCAGTCTTTGTCGTAAATGAGCCTGACTATTTTTCCGTGACTAAATCCTGACAACTTGAACTTGCAACTTGCCAGCCAAGATACTGTGTGTATATGCTACCATTCTGATTTTGATGATTCTGATTCTGTAATGGTGTAAGTCATGGTGCAATAAAAGAATACAGATAACCAAACCTGCTACAGTGAGCTCAATACTGTTTCAGTACTATTTTTTTTGTAATTAAACAATTCGCAAACAATGTGCTTAAAGTGCTCATTCTCAGGTTTTATTTAAGGGAAACTTTTATAGACATTCATTTCACCATGTAGAAATTACAACACTTTTTTTTTTTTTTGCTGGCTGCTGACAAGTCTTCTGAAGGCTGTGATTGTGACATGTTTCAAAGGCCGTGTCTGGCCGGGAGCCCTGCAGAAGCAGAGGTTCGTTGGCCGTAGCATTGCCCTGAGTGAGAAGGCTGCGATGTTGTTGTATAACCCTGTTATATCGGCCCGTCCTCATCAGCCAATATCTAATCCGCAGGGTGACCAGATGCTTGCGAATTGAGTCTGTCGGTGGCTTGGTGCGCTCGAGCAACTTTCAGGGCTGCAGACCTCAGAGTGAAAAAGAAGAGACCAATCGCGCGTGTGTGTTGGGGTGCATGCGTTGAAGTGGGCTGTGCATCTGCATTGCCGCACGGGCATTGCATTTTGTAGCTGTTCCAGTCAGTATTGCACTTATTGTATAACGCTTTGCATAAATAAATGTAATGTAATATGTACGTGTGTATGTGTGTGTGTGTGTGTGTGTGTGTTTGTGTGTGTGCAAGTGTGTGTGTGTGTGTGTGTAGGTGTGTGTGTGTTTGCGTGCGAGTGTGTGTGTTTGCGTGTGTGTGTGCATGTGTTTGTGTGTGTGCAGGTGTGTGTGTGTAGGTGTGTGTGTGTTTGCGTGCGAGTGTGTGTGTGTGTGTTTGCGTGTGTGTGTATGTGTGTACATGTGTGTGTGCGTGTGTGTGATGTGGCGCAGTTGGGGCTCTCTCTGGGGGAATGGTTTAGGCCTTCCGGTAGAAGTGTGAGACTCACAGCTGCAGCGGGGGCTGGTATTCCCAGCGTACCCCTGTGCAATTCCGCTCATCTGGGAGCCGCGGGAGACGTGAACTCGTCTTTGCCATCATTCTTTTCTCTCTGTCCTAGAACCGATTGTGCAGACGGGCACAGTCACTTCAAGGCCAGATGAGGTAATAAAGCGGGGGGAGTCGAATGTAATTTGTGGCATACATTCTACGGGTGCGACCATCTTGTGAGGAGTCTTGAGTGTTTGGTGGATACATCCTATGGGTGTGATGGACGTGCGAAGAGTCTTGAGTGTTGCCAACAAAAGATGGATGTTTCTCCGGAAGTTTCTTCGGAGTTCTCTCGGACTGCCCGTGAGACGCTGCGCCTGGGGGCGCAACGGTCAATAAATTGTCGCTTATCGAACCTGCCCTCGCCGTCTCGTCCTTGGGCTTCCTGAGTCCGTTAGTCGGGTGTTGGTCACAACATCGTTTCTTTTGTGTCTGTGTTTCTTCCAATTAGTCTGTTTTTCAGCATGAAAAACTTAAGACTCTGCATGACTTGTAAGTATGTATGTATGTGTGTGTACAGTACGTTCAGTCTCTGCAATAGATCTAGATGCTTGTAAGAGTTTGTGCCGGTAAAATGAAATTTTTTTTTGTTCACATTATATTCCTTGGGGCTACCTTGTTTGAACTCTTAGCCCCATGGCATTTCTGCTACATACTTATAGGCACACTTTGAGGCAGATTACATAGTAGATCTACTTATGGATACTTTAAGCCTATTCATTTCAGTTTTACATTTCAGAATGGGCTTAAATTTCCCCAATTCCTACTAATGAATCTGATGCTAGGTTATTGGTGCCCTTACGTCTCTCAAGTAGAAAGTATGAAGTTAACTTGATTGGCGTGAATAATTTCAGTCTAATTGTGTTTTTATGGCATTGAAAACATTTTGAATTATGATTAAGCATATTCATGAGCACAATGTCTCACCTTCTCTCGCACGTTACTGTAAGTGCATACTAATTCTTTCTCTCTCCCTCTCTTTCTCTCTCTTTCTGTCTCTCAGTCAAAAAACCAAAGGGGTGCACCCTGACGTGGACATGGTGGGATGTACCCCACCCACATCAGCAGGCCAGACACTCTTGTGGTGACCATGTGCTGACGGTTGATAATGTCATTGCTCTTTGTTTAAAATTTGTTCCCAGTAAGGCTTACATATATTTTTAAAGGTCCTCATTTTGATGTTCTGATACCAGTCTAGAATTTAATTCCATTAATAGGAATACATTTTGCTAATCGGCTAGTCCATATTAATGTTTTAGTTTGCTCAGGCTCTTCTTGAAGGCCAGGGTTGTGCTGCGAATTACCAAGTGGATGTCGCTCAGCTCTGCAACAAGCTGTTTTTCCTCCTTTAGGTGCTTACAATTCAAACATTTATGAAAATATACCTGCATAATTACAGTTTGATATTTGAAAAGACTGATGTACGAATTTATTGTCACGCGGGTCTTACAAAGAAGTGCGGCGTACACTGGGGCGGTCCATCAAAAGACAAGGTACGGTAATTAGTGAGAGTCCTTGAATACCTGAAAAAACAAAAGCGGTTGCGGAAAAGCAGTTATTGCGTGACACTCTTCTCTTTGCATAATGTGATTAACGCAAGTCCGTGTTCCCGGATACTGTTCGGTTCAATGTCAGGCATGTGGCGTCTGTGCCGGCAAACTACCTCGGGGCACCGGTCTAACCTGCGAAAGTAAGTAAATTGCTTCTGATAAATGTGTTACACTCAGGGCAAAATGTTCAAATTACAGTAAAATTGAAAAAATGGTTGCTGCTTTGGAGTTCAACCCTGTTCACACATAAATCAATAGGGGGAGTAAAGCGGTTGTCTCCTTTAGGCTACGTTAGCTATCAGAGCGGCCTGCGTCAGCTGAAACCTTAATTTTGAGCTTTTTCTAATGCTTGAAAAAGCGGGGGGAGAGGGAAAAAAGGCTGCTTCGCCTCGTAATGAGAGGAGAATTTGACAGACAGAAGCAGGCATAGGAAGGCATCAAAATGTCGAGATGCAAGAACACGCAGGAGAGAATCAGACAAAAGATGTAAAAGACACAGCAGAAATGAAACGAGATCAATCAAGAGACAAAAAAAAAAACACGAAACAAGAGAGATAAGATCAGACAGAAGAAAAGGGCAAGAAGAAGAATACAACCGAGAAGGAAGGTAACCAAAAAAAAAAAACATGACAATGAAGAGGACATTGAGAGAGGTGATGATGCAGATTGTCAATTGAGTCACACTACAGAGGACATTGTTGGCTTGGGGTTTTTCTTTACATTTAGCCCTTATATTTTTTTTAAATGTAAAAAAAAAGACTTACATTGTCACAGAAGAAGAAATAAACCACAGAACAGAACGGGTGAGCGTGTCCTCTAATGTTCTCAGAGACCCGCTGGGAGTAAGTGTCTTTTTCTTCATTTTTTTTTCCATTTTCATATTTTGTTGGATCTGAATATTTAATATCTCCTTTTCTATTATTTTTAATATTTCCTTTTCATTTTTAAGGGATGCAAGAAAAATCTGCTAGAAATTGTGCTTAATTGACCCCCCAAAAAAATGCCCAGACAAAGATCAACATTTTCAGTGCACTGACCGAAGAGCCACTGGTCTAAGCGAAAGCCTACGTCTTCTTTCTTCTTGCTTTTTCATTTTTACATTTAGTCGAAAGCCTGCTTCAGCCTTTCTCAGTGCCACACCGCCTTTCTTAGGAACTGATAGTGTTCCTGTCTTTTTTCTCTGTGTGGGAACAGCGGCTGTATCTTCCTTGAAGTTTTGTCAAAATCATTTCTCCTACACTAAAGAACACTACTATCTTCTTGGTGCTTGTTAATATTCAGATCGGCAGATCGTCAATTTGCCTTTTAATGTTTTCTGGAACTGTCTGCCATCACTTGATGATCTCAAAAATATCTTCTGGTTTCTGCATGTCTTTCTAACTGTCCTGTAGCTAAAAAGACACATCAGGACTATCATCTTGAATCTCAGAACTGTCCTTCTCTTCATTAATAGTCATGCCAAACAGTTGTGCAGCCACACACAATGAGACAGGAACATACACCATGATATGAGAATGTACAACAGGTACAAGAATGTGTTATTACAGATGCATGATACGGTGTGTTCCTCTCCCACAGAGGCACATCTATTTTCCTTCGTCACCTCAGAGCACACTGAAAACTTACTTTTTTTTTTTTTCTCTTTTTTTTTTTTTCCAGAGTTCTTGCTTGAGCCTCCAGCTGAAGAGCAAGGGTCTGGGAACATATGACTCGTCCTTATCCTTGAGTAAATCAAATCAAACAGAAATCAAATGCTTGCATACTTGCCCTCTCACATCTACCGAGCAACTGCAGAAGAAGAAAACTGACTGTGTCCATGCCTTTATTTGTCAACTGGTAAATTAAATCCTGATTTAATTAGATGCCCTTGGTACTGCACCCAAACTGGGTCGTATTCAATTTCAGCAGACATGAAAAAATACATTGTTGTTTGGAGGATGATGCTACAAGGTTATTGCAATGAGCTAAAATCAAGACTTACTTGAAAATGTCAAAGCGTACGGTAGATATAAAACGTGATAAAACTGGAAACTAGTGCCGAAATGAAAGTAAAATATTTCAAATAGCTCTATGAAATATAAAAAAATAAATATGCAGCATACAATATAAAGATGAGTACACACTTCCGTGTAAATAATTGTATGAAATGTCAGTTAAGAGTTTAGATTTTTTTTTTCTTCATAAGGTTATTGCATGCACTGCAGTTCTGTGGGTTTACTGTCATGGGGATTTGTGTTACCACTTAAATCCCCAACTCTCACACACGTACTGGTCACTTAGTAATCAGAATGTAAATCATTTTATATTATTCTTTGTGAATAATTTGAGAGAGAAATGACCTTTCCACCAAATTGTTGGTCTCTGAATCCCTATGGTTATAGCAGTGTCCAAAATCCGCCCATGTGTGACTGACTGGTGCCCAGTACTTCTGTAAATAATGGTAAACGTTTTGATTGTCAGAGTTCTTCGCAACTTTCTCAGTTTTCTGCATTGGTCTAAAAAAGCGTTATTGTCAGTCTACAATGTACCAAGCAAAACTCAAAATTCGAATTATATCAAAAACATTTTGAATTAAGATTAAGCATATTCATGCGCACAATGTCTCACCTTCTCTCTCACTTTACTGTATGTACCATAACAAGAATAGCACACAAATGATCTTTCTCTCTTTCTCTGTCTCTCTGTCTCTTTCTCTTGTCATCTTTATTTCTTTCTCTTTGTGCTTCCACCTCCTGAGAGGTCAGATTCTGTTTTGGGGTGAATTTTCCCTTTAATTCCCTTAACTCCCTTACTAGGAGCACATGGTCCCAACAAAGAAGAACAACTGTCTCGGGGAAAGACTTCTTTCAAAGCGCTAATTTCGCTCAGGTCCTGGTCCACCATAAAGCATCTTTAAGAGTCAAATTATTACGATTTGTTAAAGTTAACTCGTTCTAAATTTCTGTGCACTACATTGACAGATATAAACAATTATACCGCTTATTTAACCAAATACTTAACAAAGTACCTTGGCGGGTAAGGGAACAACGGCCACAGCTTTTGGAGTGCAAGTTTAAGGATCTCTTGGCTCTCGCCGCTAGTTACTGTGAAAGCCACAGGAAGTCCATGACCACTTTAATCTCTCACAGGTAATGCAAAGAGTTGAAAGGAATACTGATTCTCACAGTGTGTGGCTTCAAAAAAAAAAAAAAAAGGTTCTTGCCATGTTCCTGCTTCTTGTTTTTTCTCATCCATTCAGTAACAAGGTCTTGGTCTTTGCTTAGTGGTTGGTAAGGTACAAATACAATACTTCATGTTTTCTTCAAGTGACAGCAAATAGTTTGTCTGTACTTTTACAGACTTCGTCTTTATCTAGATGTTTCCGCCATAGCGTATCAATGCGGATATTATGCATGTCTTCTGGGGTGACAAAGCACTCTGTGTTATGACAATTATTATTATCCTCGAGCTCTTGGCAACTCAGCCTGAATAAGGATGATGGTCTGGTTTTACCCATAAGGTAATCCAATGCTGAATTTGATTCACTAGCTCAGGGTGAATCTGCAGGCGATGGCCATCTTGTTCAGAGTGTGGATCAGGCCCATTGTATTAGTTAAACATTCTTTGCTCAGTAACTTTCCTCTCTCATAATTTCTTTTAAAAAAATGTATTTTTATGGGCTTTTCAGCTTTGTTGGACAGGACAGTGTAGAAAGACAGGAAGAATGGGGAAAGAGCAAGGGAGAGACGTGCGACGAAGGGTCGTGCAGTCGGGACTCGAACCGCCGACGTCGCGGCTCGTAATGAGCATGTGGACAGTGCTCTACAGGTTGTGCCACAAGACACCCCCCTCTCCTATAATTTCTAACATTAAAAGATATGTATGCTTTGCACCCTGTAGCTTTATGACTTTAAAAAAAAAAAAACCTGTTCAGATCTTGTACGATGGATTATATAATATCCTACTTTTTTTGGTCTTTATAACTGGAAGAATTTGTTCTCCTAAATGTATTATCCTTGTCCACCCTTGTGAATTATCATAGACATATATATGTCCTCTTCAGGGTTAAGGATATGGACCTCAAGTCTTATGTTTTTTTCTTCTTTTCTTCTTTCTCTTTTCTCCTAACTGGCAACTGTCCGTTTGATAAACTCCTCCATTTCGCTGTTCAGGAAAAGAACCTCCTGAAATGCACACAGAACAGAGATTTTGATGCAAATATCGCCGCCTTATTGAAGACTACTGTGTCTGAGATGCCTAGATTATCATACAGATTGAAACACCTATGCTGGCTGAAAAATAAAGAGGCAATTTCTTACCAATTGTGGATCTGTAAAAATGGTAATGACAATCCTGGATCAGCAATTTTAGTCTTTTTGGTATGCTGTGAGGTATTTGTTATGTGTTGTTATGCGTATTTTATCTGTTGTATGTCTTGTTGAGCTCTGCACAGTTAATTCCGCTGCCCGACTCATCTACAACCTCCCCAAAGTCTCCCACGTCACTCCTCTGCTGCGATCACTTCACTGGCTACCGGTCGCTGCCAGGATCCGATTCAAAGCCCTGACCCTTGCCTACACTGCCGCCAACAGGACAGCCCCCATCTACTTGCAGGACATGACTCAATTCTATGTGCCTGCTCGACCACTCCGCTCTGCGGCAGCAGGGCGTCTTGCAACCCCTCCACACCCGCCAAAGGGATCACAGAGCTTCTCCACCCAGCTCCCATGGTGGAACGAACTCCCCGTCCTTCTCCGAACCTCCCCCTCACTATCCATCTTCCGCCGTGGCCTGAAGACTCATCTCTTCAGACTATACCTAGAATAACCACCACCACGCTGTGTATATATATATTTAAAAAAATAAATAAATAAATAAATAAAAAACCCTTTTTCCTGTCACTTGTTACATGTTGCCCCATCCCTGCACTTCTTGGTAAATTGTATTTGTCCTAATACTCTAGCTTATTCTTCTGCCTAGTTTGGCTTTGCAGATGTTAGACCAGGATAGTGTTCTTTGTTCTCGGCTAGAAATAGCTTTACAAATTAAGTAATTGTACCTTACTGAACCCGTGTTCAGCAGTTGTCTACGATCATGAAAATGCACTTTTTTGTACGTCGCTTTGGATAAAAGCATCTGCTAAATGAATGTAATGTAATGTAATGTAATTCCAAAGTGGTGATCACAAATGGCAAATAAACTGACTCTGACTCTTGACATAAGCAAATCTGTCCAGGGTCAACACACAGATGATCATCCTGGATAAACATTGGAAAATATATCCTGGATCAACGCAGTTAATGCTTAATCATGAGTTAAGCATTCATTTGTGAACCATAAAGTGTTACCAGTAAAGTTTAACTTGAAACAAGCTAGCTATTTTAGCTCAGTTAGGCACTGCACTACCTCAGCCACTAATACTAATAGCCACTATGAGTATTCATATATATGATGGAAATAAGATGGCACTAAAATAAAAATCTATGATTTTGTTCAGTTTTACAAACAGAAATGCAGAGCTATGGTGCACATCGGAGCTTACCTTCTCCTGAAACTGGTACGGTTTATGGAGGGAAATTTGAAATGGCTCAGGAGTGGGAGGTTGTTCGGCTCAGCATTGATGACATCAGAGGGCAACGATTGGTTAGTTTCATTGTTGTTCTGGGAATAACAAGGGGTGTTGATCCAGGAACGTGTCCTACTTGGGTAAATCAAATTATCCGGCCGGCACATTTGCATTGCCACCAGGCGTTGCAGAAATGCGATGGGCCTGCATTGCCACAGGGGGGTAGCAGCAACGTCGTGATTTTTAACAAGGTCCTTTCTTATCCTGAAAGCAACAATAATTCTTACATTTTTTTTTGCCCTACAGGAGAGTGGATAAATGGCCTTTTGGAGACAATGACGCTTATCTAAATAGAACGGAAGCCAGAAGTCAACTGATTGTGCCCGACGCGGTGAAGAAGGGACAATAGGCATGTCAGCCCCTCCGACCGTCTGCTGCTGAGATGGGGCAATTTGGTCACCGCTCGGCGCAGGGCGTAGCACTTTCACACTTCGACGCACTTGACCGGGGCGTGTCGCCTCCCCCCCCCCGGAATATACCCTCCGGGGTAACCATGACGATTTTTATATCGAGAGAACAGCCTCAGGAGTCCCAGCTTTGTTGCCATGTTGCCATGTGACCACGCAGTGGGAGCGATGCAGAAATAGCCAGCGAAGCGCGGAGGTCTTTTCTCTGAGGGCGTATCGAATTCGGGCCGCTTTTCTATGGCCCCCTTGGCGGGACGCGGGTCTTGAAAAGAGCCGCGTGAAGCACACGAGGCGTGCGCTGTGTGATAATAATTGGGCCTTGGAGCAGCTTGTCAGCTAATGTAGTACAGGCAGAGTCCCTGACTGCGTTAGGGTCCTGGCTTGACAGGCTGGATATCCTCTGATTCAGGAGGTGGGCTCCTAATTCATCTCTTTCAAGCTCTTAATTACTTAATAACCCCAATATTTTTCCAAAATGACATCTTGCATACATGCACAGATGAGCCCGTGAATCACAGGACTAATAACCTTTTTCTAGTGTCCCTTTATCAAAAATTCTATTATGGTCTACTCTAAACCCTAAAATTCAACCGGTCTTAGGCATACAGAGCCGGCTAGCTGAACCAGGGTAATCGGTGGAAACAAAAGCCTACGTACACACCAAGCCCCAACATAAATTAAATTGTTTTGTCTGCGCGCGCTCTGGTTCGTTGTCGGAAGATGAGCTTTAATGGGCTGAATGGTTTCGTCTTTTCTCGTGTATTCTAATGCTCTCATGTTTCGCTCCATCTCTTTCCCTTTTGTCTAGTATCAGGCCGTTCTCTCCCCAGGTCACAAATTTCAGGTAATTGTAATTTGCTCAGAAAATGAACAGCAGATCTGCTATGAAAGGTGCTATATAAATAAAGTTTATTATTATTATTATTATTATTAGTAGTAGTAGTAGTAGTAGTAGTAGTAGTATTATTAGTATTATTATTATGATTGATGGTGTTGTTTTTGAAAGTTTCCTTTTGGCTGCAGTAAGATGCTAATGGAAAAACAGACGGAAATGTTACAACGTTTCCTGCTTTTTCAATCCAAAGCCTCGCCACCAGTCAGCATCCCTGGTTCTCGGGTCCAAGTTTGTGATGCAACTTCATTTATTTGATTTGACAGCCGAGGAGCTGAGTGTACCATAACAGCAGTCAATCACGCATTTGTTGGCTTTGTGAGCAGAAGCACTTGGGAAAAGCACACATATCTAATTTAGGGTTTGTATGATTTTGCATAAAAAATTCACATTTACAGGTAGCTGAAATTGTTTGGCAAATAGAGCGTGGAGAGCGGTTGAGTGCAACCTTGCTTTCAAACCTATAATTTAGTGCCTCAATGCACTTTTTCTCTGAGCCAACCATGATTTTGCTTTTAAGAATAATTGGGATTGTCTGGGGCAAAGTCTTGGCAAGATTGTTGATTTTCAATGAGACCTCGCCCAGTCTGGACAATGAGAAGAGGTTCACCTCTTCAGATTGGTACCTCAACAGAGGTTCAAAATGATTATCCATTTGATAAATTAGGTAAAGGCAGTGAAACAAATATTTAATAAAAAAAATTTTTTTTAAATAAATATATATATATTCTAATAGGAACCATCACGTACCATTCTATGGTATGATAGCATCCAGACTGTATGAATGAAATATCTAGTATCCTCAAGGCGATAATAATGGTTACATACCCCTGCCTCTTCATTAAAATTGTTGAGAGAACTAATGAACTGCCCGGTGATAGAGAGGATTGTTAATGAGATAGAGGCATGTGTTTAATTTCTCAACCAACTCAACTCTTCTGTGACTCAAAGGTAATTAAATGATCAGGGGAGGGGGAGTGGCAGGAGGTGGGGGGGGTCTGGTGATTTAGCACTGTGCTGTTGCTTAAATGTCATGGAGGTGGTGGTGGGGGGGGGAGGGGGGCAATCTGTAACCTTGAGCGGTGGGGAGGGGGGTGGGGTAGGTGGACAGGGTAGGCTGCTGTTCACTGTGGCAATACTAAAGTAAAGTATTGCCAGTCTGGGGCCTTGAAATCTTTCCAAGTTGCAGCAACATGCAGCAAAACTACCCTGTTCAACTGAACGATTAATAATAATAATCCTCCGTGCTGCTGGATCTGTGCTGTGTGTACCCCTCTGGGGGGTTTTGCTGCTGCAATCCCTTTCCTTATCCATGCATGCTTGTGTGGAGGGATGAGGAGGTTTCCAGAACAGAGCCACACCACCAAACATAACTGTATTGCCTTTAAGATTGTAATAAAGACTCTGACTTGGACTACAGTGGTCCTGAGTGAATATTACATTTCTGTAAGTGCCCTGACAAGTACAGCTGCCAATGATGTCAGATGATGTCAGGTGCATATTTGAACTAGTGAGTCTGTTAAGGTGAGAAGACAGCCTGATGTCCTGGATGGATACAGTCCTCAATGGAAACAGAACATACATCAGTGCATTGCAAAGATATGGATGTTTTAAAACATACAACGATAAATATATTTCTCAACAGATATTGCAATATAATTGCAAATATATAGTGAAGTGCTGAATATGTTGACAAGACACACTCAGAGGCCACCTTTTCAAGTACACTTGCTAGTTGACATAAATAGTCTGGTCCTCCAAACAGCGAATCACGTGGCTGCAACTCACTATGCTGTGTGAGCAGTCTGTACGCAGACAAGATGCAGAGGTTCAGTTTGCTGTTTGACCAAACGTTAGAATGGGCAAAATGCGTGCTCTGTACGACTTTGACTGAGGTGTGATCATTAGTGTCAGACGTGGTGTTTTCCCCCATCTCAGAAACAGCTGCCCTCCTAGGGTTTTCACACACTATAGTCTATGGAGTTTACAGAGAATGGTGTGATGAAGAAGAAAAAAAACATCCAATGAGTGGCAGTTCTGTGGATGAAAACACTGGCTGGTATTAAATGAGAGAGGCCAGAGGAGAATGGCCCATTCAAGATAACATAAAGGCCACAAATGCTCAAATAACTGCTCTTTACAACAGCGGTGTGCAGTAG
Source organism: Anguilla rostrata (assembly GCF_018555375.3). NCBI lineage: Eukaryota > Metazoa > Chordata > Actinopteri > Anguilliformes > Anguillidae > Anguilla > Anguilla rostrata. The sequence goes on along the minus strand of NC_057942.1, from coordinate 7,878,653 downwards.
GCCATCTCTGAATGCCGCAATGCATCAAACCTTGAAGCAGATGGGCTGCAGCAGCAGAAGACCGCACCGGGTTTCACTCCCGTCTGCTAAGAACAGGGAGATGTTGCTGTAGTGGGCACCAAAACCGGACGATTGAAGACTTGGAAAAATGTTGCACGGTCTGACAAATCTCGATTTTCGCTGCGACCTGCAAACGGTGGCGTCAGAATTTGGTGTAAATAGCACGAATCCATCCTGTCTTGTGTCAACGTTGCAAGCTGGTCCTGGTGGTGTAATGGTGTGGGGGCTGGTCCTGGTGGTGTAATGGTGTGGGGGCTGGTCCTGGTGGTGTAATGGTGTGGGGGCTGGTCCTGGTGGTGTAATGGTGTGGGGGTTGGTCCTGGTGGTGTAATGTGGTGGTGGGGGCTGGTCCTGGTGGTGTAATGGTGTGGGGGCTGGTCCTGGTAGTGTAATGGTGTGGGGGCTGGTCCTGGTGGTGTAATGGTGTGGGGAATGTTTTCTTTGCACGCACTTGGCCCTGTAATACCAGCTGAGCATCATGTGAATGCCACGGCATACCTAAAAAATATTTGCTGAGCAAGCGCATCCCTTTTTTGGCCACAGTCTACCCTTTTTCAATTGGATACTTCCAACAGGATAATGCATGCATCATCTCAAGCCGATTCCATGAACATGACCGTGAATTCAGTTTAGTCCAATGGCCTACACATTCCCCTAGGTCTCAGTCAAATAGAGCACCTTTGGGATGAGGCGGAATAGGAGGTCCACAGCATGACTGAGGGTCCAAACAAAATGTGTGATGCTATGTGAAATGAATCCACAGGAGCACTGCAGCCTTCCAGGGGACCTCGTTTACAAATGGTGCATACGCAGAAGAAAGATGCGCACGCCTATTTCCCCACAGAATTGTGATTTATAAAAACAATTGACACAAGTGCCTATTTGGGCATTGCCCCCCCCGCCCCCCCCTCGTCCACCCACCCATAATGCTGGTACTGCAGGTCTTACGCTTTTCTCAGCGCACAATGCCCTTCTTTGCATCCACTCTAACGTCCGACCACTTCTTTTAAATTTCCGTAATGGTTCAGCTGCTGTGACACGCTGGTAATTGCGGGAACTATTTCCATCAAACAGTAGGCCCCTAGCCCATCTGGCCTCTTCCTTCGTAATGAGCGTCTCGATTGCGCACTCGGTTTGTGTTCTGATCTCTTCACATCGCCCTGACAGTCCATAGGAATGACAAGCGGGTTGATATGCATATATCAATGTTCACAAAGGGGCATCCCGTTAACTGTTCATAGCTAACTGTGGGAGTTAACATCACGAGATACGAGGACTCGTGCATGTATGCATAATTTAATGTTACAATTTATAAACAGAAAATTGCGGGCGAGTGAGCGTACGAATGGTTTTCTAAATCTGGATATTTTTAATTGTAAGCGTATTTCATCTTTTGTGCCGTGCGCATGTGACTGTTTATGGTAGAACCACTGCAAAGTTTCACAAATGTGGCTCCAGGACTTTGTCACCTATAATACCAAAGAATATAATATAAAATTGTGACTATTACTTTTTTTAAATATGAAGTATACGGGTCAAAATGACCCAAGTGCTCTTTTTGAACACCCCATTGACTGCATTGTCATACAGCCCATTTGAGGTTAATTTTGACCGAGAATAAATTTAGACAGAGGTCTAGGAAAGTGTGCAATAGCAAGCAAGGCCTTGCTGTATTCTCCTGTTCCGTATCCTAGGTACTCCACAGATTGAGTTATTTACCAGGGCTAGGCTGTAATTTCTAGTGGCAGCCAAGAACAACAAAATTTGACTCAATTCTTTTATCGCGTGTCGACTGTATCTAGCCAGACTCGAAGCCAAAAAACAAGGACATTGTCAAATTAAATAAATAAAAGTAAGAACAGATTTTTGACAAAGAGACAAGAGGCTCTCGGAACGAGTGGCTGAATAGCAGAGGAAACGCACTTCTGTCATTATCCAATCAGTCCTTTTTTGATTTCTGCAATCATCTAATTGGGAGCATTTGTTATAGTGTATACACTGGGACTCTTGGGTCTATCAAGTCCTTTGTCTCTGTGGTTGTAGTGTGCAATCTGGTGGAATTGGCCTATCACAGAGGCTGCCAAAGGCTGATGGGTGCACGGGAGGATGGCCTGCAGGTGTGGGGGTGTGTTGGGGGGGGGGGGGGGCGATGTTGGTGCTGGTGCTGGTGCTGGTGGAAAGGAGGGGTGGGGGGTTGGGGGTTTGCAGAAGAAGGGTGACTCATGTTCAAGGTGTTGTTTTGCTGTCAAGATATGATGCTGCGTGCGTATCCTGTGACAGCTCTGGTTAAGAGTGTCTGCTAAGGTAATGTAATCAAAGAAAGGGAAAAAAATGTGATGCTTAAAATTGATTTTACTGTGATATTTTTACTGTCATAGGGTAGTGCACTGAGGTATTGCTTCTGAGTACCTGATGCCACAACTGACTGCTGCTGTTGTTACTATACCCTATTCTGCCCCTTCATGTTATGTGGTTGGTTTATGTATTAACAGCTATTCACTGTGACACTGATGACCTGGTATGATCTGTACTGAATGCCTGACCTTTTATGTACACAGTTAACAGTCACACCGCATAACAGTTTGCAATGCATCATACTACTGCCACGACTATTAACCTTTAACCATGTTTTTAAAAAATGTATTGGTTTTTATCTTATGGTTTTTATCTGTTTTGTTGTGTTCCTGTGGTGAAGGGACGGGGGGACCAGAGGGGGAGTTTTACATAAATGATGTATGCGTATCCCTGTTTTATTTTGTGTTATGGTTTTATTTTGTTTTCTTCTTTCTATAAAGCACTCCGATTGCTGCAGACTAGTATGGAAAGTGTGTATAAATAAATAATAATTAATGCTTTATTAATGAATATAAATAATTTTAAAAATAATATAATGCTGTTCACCTCATGGTCTCAAAGCACTTAACAGTAAATCTGAGAATCTCACCTCAACCGCCACCTACAGTTAAATACAACAGTATTGGGACAGTGACAGTTCCTATTGTCTTGGCTCTGTGCTCCTGCACACTGGATTTGTTTTGCACATAGCGCAACAGTGGAAATAGCACATGCTTTATCTATTGTTTATCAGAGCTTTGTGTGTTTATTGCATAAAGGACACTGTGATAGTGACAAAGGGCACTATATTATGGCAATTTGTTTTTAAAGATTTTATTTTTTATTTTTGGTAAAATTATCATTTCTGATTTAGAGCCTGCATTTGTAATGTTAGAAGATTAGAGGTTGCTTATTCAGTATTCATGATATGCCATTAGATGTAACCAATCAGTTCCTTTGTTTAATTTTACTGTATGCGTATGTGCTAACTGTTCACCGGATAGATGTAGAATTACGCAGGTTATTACTAAAACACTTTTTGATTATAAAAAGTAGGGACTGCCCCTACTTTCTTAAGTTCGTGCTTGTCCGCCTTGTTGAGTGTAAGTGCCGGACTCTTTCAGAAAAAAAAATTTGTATTTCTTCTAAAGATATATTTTTGTTTTGCCTGGTTATTATAATGAGATTATTCTCTCCGCTCAACCATGTGGTGTAATAAATAACCTGACCACTGGGAGTAGATCCATGTGGAGTTGAAGTGAACTATTCTACCTCTCGCTGTAGGCTAAAAGTAACCTTAAGCAAATGACAGGCAGCCTTTAATCAGCAAGAAACCCCAGCAGGGGTGTCTCTTGTTAACATTGTTTTTTTTCCCAGTTGTCCACAAATATCAGTCCACGAAGACAATAATGAGAGTAATTCCCCTCTGATGTTTGAACCTCATGCATATTGTAACGATGCAAAGGACCATGGGACTGACGCCTCGAGTCACGTTCACAATTAACCTTTCTGATCAAGTAAGGCATATTAAAGACCCCTTCCTTTTCTGACTCCTGCAATAAGCTCAGTGCTTGATCGATTAGGCACCATTTTGGGCAGGAACATGTGCTTTGATAAGAAAGTGGGGAACCCGATGCTTAATCGTTAAAGCAGTAGCAAATGGTTAATCCATCAGTGTTGTATTGACAGCTCTAATACAATGAGCCAATCAAATGTCTGGGTGCCCAAAATCATGTCAATGTCATGTCATGTCAACCAATCTGGGTCAGCAAATTCACTGACCTTGTTGTTAAAACTTCAGTTTGTGAAACTGATGAAATGAACTAACACCAGTGGGGAACTCTTAGGGCCCTTAGGCCTCAGAGAGGACCTAAAATATTTTAAAGTGCAATTAAAAATTTAATTCCAGTTTTATATTCATGAATTAAATTTGATATTCATATTTATTTTTTTATGAAATCAAAAATGTTTCTAATACAAAATGGCTCTGGGCCTTGCTAATACAACTACATTTCGATTGGACCCACATTTTGGAGTGATAGCAAAACTAACCAATCACTCGTAGTGGTGGGTTCTTTTCTCAATTGAATTATGACGAGTTCCGTCAATCCCGAGTTAATCGCGTCATCGGTATGCAGACAGGAAGTGATCCAATGTCTTTCACTGTTGTGAATATCCGTTGTGTGAGTATCCGGTCAAGATAGCTTTCATTGTTATCTATAGCGTCAGAAAATTACATTGCGACTGTATTCCTTAAACATGGGCGTCATTTCGGTATGGCAAGCTATTGCATCTTCAATATCTTTGAACATTTCTCAGTGTTCTAAATTATCCTATTGTTTCGCACAATCATTCATTGCACAAAGCAGAGCGACGCCGAGAAGTCGACACACGTATGGCGTGTGCAGTAGCCTATGTTAGCTGGCCGTTGGTTTGTGGAGGAGAAATCTAAACAATCATTGTTTGATGCTTTCTTTACGAAAAGGGCTGAACGTGATTCAGCTATCACAGCCCTTTCTAGTGTTTCGCAACCAGACAGGATCAACGCTGGTTCTGGTTTTTAAACGTTTCAATGGCTAACAGCGATCTAGGACCGTAACGACAATGCTAAACGTTAGTGCCAATAATGTTCGTGGCGCTACCACTAGAGATCGGTGTGGTGCTGCGCAGTCCGTGCAATCGATTCTCAGCCCCTATGCTAATAGTCCTGACACTGAAAGCACCGTTTAATGGATTGTGCTAATCGGTTGCCTCTGGATTAAATTCCCTCAAGAGCATCATCTGGTAAGATTTGACTTTGTTGTTATTTAATTTTGCGTCACGAATTAATTTTTTTAGCAAGCAGTGTAATCCACCGGCTTATGTGCCGTTTGCGATATGATTAGCTACTGTTTTTCTTTCAGTATTCGGGACCCGTGTGAGCAGCTTTTTGGTATTTGGAAAATTACAATATATATTTTTTAATATATTGCTTAATTTTGTGCTAATTTAAAGACCTGTTACCGACTGCTTCACTGATTTCCTACGGAACCACATTTTAAACCTGACCACTACACTACAATATAGACTGACAGTTTACACACATGCATGTATACATTTTAATTATTTGAGACAGTAAATTCACATGCAACAAAGGGCCCCAAATTATGATATTACACCACGACATTACGGTACTACAGTTGCTTAAATTTATTTACCTCCCATTAAATTACAAACCCCCAAATGCACCTATACAAGCCTATTGTGTAATTTTATTCAAACACGGTTTGAATGAGGTAATGTTGGTGAAATTTAGAAAACAAGGCTGGCCAACAGAGGATGGGCAAAAACCAGGCCTGACTCCCAAAAAGCAAGCAAGTGAGGTAAAAAAAAAAATTTTAATTAAAAAACTACCCACAAGGAAGAAAAACACTCAGATGGTTTTTGGATTTTATCTTTGCTCCCCCTCTGTTGCCGGGTTTCTCCTGAGATTTTCTCCCATCTGAGAGTAGGCTACTCTTTTCTTGCCGCTGTGTGAGTGGCTTTCTTCCCACAGGGGTGTTTTTTTAAATTATTTTTTCAGGTATGTTTTTTTAAAATCCAGTTTTCCTTCTGTTTCTCTGTAAAGCGTCTTTGTAACAGTTCTCTAGAAATGGTACTATATAAATAAATTTGATTTGATTAGAAGATAACTTTCCTTGTTAATGACAAATAGTGACTGAACCCTGACCATAATCTTATGCCAGAAAAGGGTAATCATGTCACAGTAAAATCTGACTTCACAGCTTCAAACATTATTCATGTTGTGTTTTCTTTAGTTCAGTTTTATTGATACTGCAGTTTGGCATAATATAGGCTATTAACTAACGGGTCATTGAAGTACTAATATGGGAAATGAGGGCATATTGTAGGATAAAGAATCAAATTTCACTCAAAGTGATGCAAAACACTAAAATAAATGTTCAGCCCCACTAGTTTTGAGAACTTTAGATTCTGCTCCTTGCTGGTAAAATATTGACTCTGAAATAGTGGGTGCATTGGAAGAGGGAATCTATTGACAATTTTTCTGAAAAGCCTCTTTGCGACAGTGACAGTGAGGGTGACGGAGCTATAGCTAGAAATAAAACCAAATTGAATTGGGCTGATTCAATATAGAGCGGCAGTAACCAAAATTAATACTGCAGACTGGATTTTCACACATCGGCATTTTAAGAAGTCAACTCTTTAAGTTGGAGCTTATATTTACTTCCTGAATTACAGGCCCCACCCCCTGCTACTGCATTTTTCCAATCCAAAGCTTCTTGTTTGGTCAAGACGTCCTTTTTGAAAAACTGGCGTATGGTTTGGTCAATGAATGGGATAATGCAAACGAAACTTGCAGAAGCGATTAATGGACGGCAGAACTAGGAAGTTTTTTACTGAATGTGTGGACAGCGATGGACAGTGGAACGAGGAAGCTTTGCTGTGACACGAGGAAACTTGGTCGGTAGAATTACAGTTTTTTTTTTAACATGGAAGGGGGGAAAAGCCACACCGCACATGTTATAGCCAGGGACCTTGTTTATAAAACCTGGTGCTAGTTTAATTTTAATTCGCAAATGTCTCGAGACGGGTATTTCTGGCACCTGGAGCAGCTCCAAAGGGGAGTGGTCTATGCTCCAAATGGGAGTGGTCTTGCTCCAAACAGGCGGAGTTTAGTGTACCGCTAACCCTCTTCTTTGGAGCTAGGCCACTCCCCTTTGGAACTAGACTCCTCTCATTTGGAGCTGCTCCAGTCACCAGAAATACATGCTTTAATATCTCTGGTACACCAATGATTGGAACTCTGGTTCTGCTACGGGTGAAAACTGAAGGAAAAAGGAGGAAAGGTGACACCGTAGAAGAAAACCATCAATTGTTTTGTAATTGTACTTACTGTTTATTAAATTCCTTTTTCCAGGTTACATACAGACGAGCAAACACGGGAGCATGGTACAAAGGCAAAGTCCAGTGTGCAAATGAAAAGTGCAAGTACGTCTTTGTACGAACATATCTCACGGTTACTAAATAAGCAAATAAATTAAGCAACAAAACAAGAACACACAGAACCAACCTGACACCTCGTCAGCAGCTGTTTTAACTGAATCTTATCTTAGAGCTTGCTTCACTGATTTTGGTACACAGAAAATAATAATAATAATAATAATATTTTTAAAAATAATACCTTTATTTATATAACACCTTTCAGACAACAAGCAGCAGCCTAAAGTGCTTTGCAGTGGGGTAAAATGGACAATCATGGGGTAATAAATCGAGAAAAATTGATAAAACAATAGAAAAAATTAAACTTGATAAAATGAAAGAATATAAAAAACGTGCTAAAAACTAATGTAAAAAATATCAAAAGATATGTTATTGCATAGGTACTATTGGGAGGGGGGGGGTGCCTTGGACTAACTGATGGAAAGCCATGTTTGTGGGCAATTCTTGCACAGTGCTGATCCAACCAAATGTCTCACCCCATGTTACTGGCAATTGTTCAACCAAAAGAAAAAGATTTATGCTATGCAGAAGTGTGTTGGTGAAATAAAACCCAGTGAATATACAGTATTATACACAATTTTACAGGTTTTTTGTTGTTGTGTGTGTGGGAAGTTAACAAGTTAGGCAGGGTCTACCTTGACCCTGTGACCTTATAGTATCAGGGACCTTGGAGGCCTGGCCTGATACAGTGACTGGCTGCTTTTCCCTGCTCTGGTGCCTGGAGATGACAGTCAAATCAAAATATAGTGGTCAAGAAATTGGGCTTGTAACCTCTAATAAATGGATGCTGTCTAAAAATGCAAAATTTGTGGAAGTTGCGCTGGACAGGAACGTCTGCTAAATGCCTGTAATGTAAAATGTAAAAAGGGGAGAAACTGAGGCATGTTATTCAGAGAGCTGAGTTGGCACCTGTGCGTCAGATTGAGAATGGGATATCGGCACTTGACCTGCAATAAGAGTGAGATTTCTCGGCCTTGTGCTCAGTGGGCCATTACATTACCGGAATTTAGCAGATGCTCTTATCCAGAGTGGCTTACACAACTTCATTATTATTATTATTATTTTTTTACATAGCATGCATGTTGCATCCATTTGTACCGCTGGATATATACTGAAGCAATGCAGGTTAAGTACCTTGCTCAAGAGTACAATGGCAGTGTCCTACGCAGGTATCAAACCTGTGACCTTATGGGTTACAAGCCCAGTTCCTTACCCACAATCCTACACTGCCACCCATATGTCAGTCATGGCGGTTTACTCTGTAGTGTGACAGGGGAAGACCACAGTCTTCCAACTGACTCCCATTGCAATGGCTGAGGTCTCAAAGACCTGCAGCGCCTGCTGATTTTGCATGAGTTTCAGCAATTAGGTGCTGAAGAGTGAACCGGTTTTTTCAGAGGCCAAAAATGACTGCGGAGGAAGGAATCCGCAAAAAACCTGCGGGTCTCGTGCATTTTTACACCACTTCGCTAAAGTTCATAGTTTTGAACAACCTCCAAATCCTGGCACTTTTGTATCTGTTGGAGTAATTGTCCTGCAATTTAGCTAGCCACAGCGCTGTGTGACTGAGGGTGTTGGTGTGGTCTGTTTGGAGGTAGATAAGGACCTGCTAAAAAAATTCATCTAGTAGAGGATTCAACTGAGCTGCAGAGCTGGGGGGGGGGAAATACCAAAAAACATTTAAGGTTGAAGAGCAAGAAAAAAGGAAAGAAAAGAGACTGCCAGACATGTCAGTGTTATAATCATAAAACTTAAAATAGGTATCAAATTTAATTAAAATCTTAAAGCCATTTTCCATGTGCTGTCAAAGCGAGAGTGTTGTCAGTCTGAAAGGAAGGTTGTGTGAAGTGGATGAGTAGTTGTTGACAGTCAGTGGTGACTAAGAGCAATTAGATTGGCAAAAATGAAAGGATTTCGTCTTCATCAATCAGTATTTTTCTATTATGATAATTTCTATATTTTCCTAGGTAATTAGTAGTTCGTTTCTGTCTTCAACGGAATTTGAGGGAGTGAACACTGCAGCTTCTTTGAAGATAACGAGGTAATCGTCAAAGTGCAGACAGAACACCCCAAAGAACACCCCACCTTATGTGAGAATGCTGTGCTCTTGTGTCACTGGGGAATGATTCCAAAAAACAACTTCTGTGGACATTACTGCGAAATACGACACATTCAGGAAACAGTTTTATTCATCATGGAAGTCTTGTTTTAGTCAATATGGGATAACCTGTTTTTTATATTATTTGAAGTCTACAATGTTTATAACATATTCTGTGTGGAAATCTTTTGAATTAAAAATTAAGTAAAAGATTTGAGCTACACTCTTCCCGTGTGCTCGTTTGATTATAAATGAAGAGCGTCTTTGTGAGGAGCATCTCTGTTAGAAAAGCGTGACACAAACAAAATTTATTATGATAGTTTGACCTGTAAATTTATAATTCACACCACGGGAAATGATAAAACTTTAACATGAAGTTCACAGAAAAAAATGGAATAACCATAAAACAATAAGAGAGAGATAAGTGTGTAATCATCACTGAAGATTCTCATGCAAATGACACATCATGATGGTATATTTCCACAATCCACTTGTTCACAAGCAGTTTGTGCTAAAAAAAAAAAAAACTGTGTTAACAAAGCATCTCAGAAATTTCTCATCAAGAATCAGTGGTTTTATTGGGATGCTGAAGGTGTCTGAGCTCTTTTGGACTATATTCATGTATGATACTGATACAAGTCAAGTTCCAAGTTAAGATTTGTCGCATTTCCAAAGAAAATTTTGGCTAATTTGCACAATAATCGTTTTGGGCTGCCACGTGAAAAATCCCTTTTTTTCAAATGTAAAAAGTTAAAAATGAAACTAAAATGAACAGAAGGCAAAATAAACCGCAATTAAAGTGCATATCGCGTAATTGAAACCCCAAAAGGACATTTTGGCCTATTGTTGACACAGCAACATCAGTACATCACTCACTTTTGAGAGTGGTTTTTCCATGACAATCTTTTAAGTTTGGAAAGTGCGCCCTGGAAGGGAAAAGGTTGGGAAACGCCTGTTCTGAAGTATACCCGGCTTATTTGTACGCTTGAGTTAATGTTAACATTCTACGCTGTCAATAGTACTACGGGGGTTTCATTTCTAAAAAGCCTGTACACGTGGGCAGTAATCTCTGCTACTTCAGCATTTTAATGTTCCTGATAGATATGCTCAATCAAAAAAGGCTTTTAGAACGAACTTCATTATGAACAGGTCTTGGTCTGTTGGGAGGTTGTATGCTTAGTCTTCCAGTTTTTTGGACATATTAGCATTGTATTATCTCTTGGCTTAATATTTTTCTACCAAAAGAGGGAGTCAATTCCCATTTTCTTCCTTTTCAAACCTCTGATTTGATATTCAGTTATTCATTTTTGGGAAAATTATTTCTAAATTTAACTTTTGAAACAAGGACGAAATTATGTCTGCATATCAAACACCAAAGCCTGGTGAGAGTTTTCCGTATCGCGAGAGGATCGATGCCGCAATGTTCTCAACTGCTGAAGAAGCCCCTCATTGCAATGTACCTCTCCCATCACTACGCCGAACATCTTTGGTATGATTGCGTATCATTTTTCTTTTTTAACATTTTTAGTGGGGTGTCGGTTTCTTAACAGTCAGACGTTCATGTGAAAACACAGAAACGAGCACTTGAGAATGTTTTGGTAGCAGACTGCAGTCAAGTGTCAGATATTAATTTTGAAAAAACCTCTCTGTGAAACTTATAATAAAGTTTTTAGAATAAGGTGTATAACCCAGATCTGGTTACTTCTGAGCAACCCATGTTCTCTCACTCTCTCTCTCACACACACACACACACACACACACATGATCGCATACCTTTACTGGTCCCAGGCCTGGCAGACTCCCGATCCGCCCGGGGTGACCTTGTCAGTCTCGCTCGTCTGAACCCCCATTTTGTTTGACACCCCTCTGATCCTCCCCCCTGCCGCACCCAAACCTTCCGTGTAGAGGGCGCTGCTCCCCACCTCCCCCATCCCCCTCCTCCACTCCATCTCTAGCCGAACCACCCCTGCCAGATCTCCGTCGGTATACACCCTGTTCCTCGCTCCGAAGATGAGCGGGTTTGAGTTCGCCCCCGTGTCCCTGGGTCCGCAGACCCTGGCCGGACCCCCGTCTAGGGCCCTTCCTTCCACCACCCTCGCCCCCCCACCATCTGTGCCCTTCCACAGGAGAAACTGGCAGCAGGAGCCCGAGTACGACTGGCAGACTGCCTGGAACCCTCTCTTGAAGTTCTCGTTGTAGTAGCCATAGATGACGGGGTTGACGGTGGAGTTAGAGAAGGCCAGCCAATGGGCGAAGGGGAACACGTAGCCGGTGAGGAGCTCCAGCTGCTCCGAGTCCAGCCCTCCGTAGTCCGTCAAAAGCATGAGGGTCCAGAGCGGCAGCCAGGACAGCATGAACAGCAGGGCCACCACAATCAGCATCTTTATCACCTTCACCTTCTTCTGCGACACCAGTGGCCTCCCTTCCTGGTGGCCACCGGGGGGCGCCGGATGCGGCGGCGCGGCGGCTCTGGGGTGCTCCCTGTCAGTCAGGATGGAGGTGGTGTACAGCTTGACCCCGATCCAGCCGTACATCAGGGTGATGAGGGTGAGCGGCGCCAGGTAGATGTGGGCAAACAGGACGGTGGTGTAGACCTTGCGCATCTCCACCTGGGGCCAGTTCTCGTAGCAGGAGTACAGAGGGTAGGTGTGGTTGTAGTCCTCATTGTAGACCATGTAATGGTCTTTCACCTTGCTTACAGTCAGCATCACAGCTGAGGGACACATTATTATGAATGCCAGGACCCATATAAGAGCTATGGTTCCCTTGGCGACCAACAAAGTTAGCTTGGCTTTGAAAGGGTGAACAATGCAGCGAAACCTTTTGTCAGTTCATCGATTCATTGGTTGGTTAGTGAGTCGTTTGGTTGGTTGTGGGGGAGGGAAGGGAGAAAAGAACAGTGTGATAAGAAATGTTAAATGTTGTCATTTTCCTTTCAAATTCTCTGCTTTGCTGTGCAACTGGTTCAATAATTCTTTGAAATGCTTTATTCGTCTAGGCATCCATGGAACTCCAAATAATAATAAAAAAACTCTACCTTTTGTGTTGGTGCCAACACAACCTGCAAGGACCTGCAGGAGTGTTTTTTTTTTTGTTTTACCAGCCATCTGAAAGTAATTTCAAATATGTACTTGGCCCAGGGCTGCAGCATTGTATGAATTTTTAAAACTGTTATCCTGTACTTCACTGGCATTAGCCATTAGCAAACAGTGGAATATGTAAGAGATATTGTATTCTGCTCCCCTTTCCACCACCTAAAAATGCTTACCGATCAACTGCAATGGCCACCAAAGTGAAGACCGAGGCTGACACAGACATCCCCTGAACCAGGCCACTCATCTTGCACACCACATTGGAGAACGGCCAACCTGTTGGGAAGGGTCATTATCAGTCAGCAGAAGCTTAGCTGCTGCCGCCATTTCTGCATTTCACGTACTTCTCTCGTAGCAAAAAAAAAAAATCCCAAAATGTTTTTTTTTTTTAATTTTTTTTTTTTACTGCAAGACAGGAGTTGTGGGAGCATTTCTCTGTTTTTTTGGTGATTCTTAACTTTTTTTTTTTTTGCTTTTTGCTTTTTGCTTTTCTCTTCTCCCGGAAAGGGAGAATCTGCACGATATCGCGTCTCTTGAAAGCCGCGACTATGGGTGAGTGAAAAGGAATTTGAAAGACACTTCAGATGAAGGGCATGCTGCTTGCAGCACTTGCAGAGCTTATGGAGTAATTATGATGTTTGATTTAACTGGGTCGGGAAGGAGACGCGCGGTTTACAGCAGTCCTGCAGCAAATATGTATGATTTAGCGGGCTCTCTTTGACTCCTCTTGAATAGAATGCTTGGAAATTAAAGGGAATCAATGGAAATGCAGGTGAAAATGACACACAGGACACTGCGTTTCGGGAATGCTGAATTAGAAAAGTACAGGTTCAATCAAACTTCACTAAACGTCCTCTTGAAATCTCTGAAGGTGTAGCTTTCCTTCACTTGTGTATTTTTTTCCTTTTTTAAAATTTGGCATCTCCAATCCCACTCTAATTTGGAATGTCCAGTTAGCGCACATGTACAAGCGTACTCGTATACGACCCCTGCTGCTGGCTTGGGAGAGTCAAGGTGACACGCAATCCAGATGGACAACAGGAGTCACCTTATACCTGATACCTTAAATAGCTACAAATTCAGCAAGTTGGTCAGGGCACATCGGTCGGCTAGAAGGCTAATCGAGCGACAATACTGTGAATTGCAGAAGGAAAACATCTGGAACATATGGATCCAGATATGAGCACTTTAATTGTGAAAAATAACACGGACACATTTTAAAGCTTCTGCGTCTTCATTGAAGTCATATAACAGACATACAGTAGTACCAAACCAAAAGTTCTTATAATCTCCAACAGATGATTTCTTGCAGTCTCCAACAAACGATTTGTTTTTAATTGTCTATTTTGCAATCTTTGTATTAGTTGTAGTATATATATATTGCTGTGACTGTTTTGGTAGCCTATATCCAAATAAGGGCCAATTGTCTGCACCTCTTTGAAGCATGTGACCTGTGTTAAGTATTGGCTACGCCTGTTGGAGATTACAAGAACCTGTTCATTTTGTACTATGTGTCTTTTGGTCTGGTTCTGATGAAGACGCAGTAGCACTGAAACACATCACTCTTATTTTGCACCCATAAAGGGCTCGTATTGCATCCGTGTGCTCCTGACCCTTCCCTTTTGCAAACCTTAAATAGCTGCATTGTTGAGAGGTTTACCAGAAAGGAGGTTACTAATGGGGCAGAAGGCATATTCAATACTCAGAATCTCTTAGCAGATATTGAGATAGGGGATAGAGAAGCATTAGATAAATGACATACAAAAGGCAACTAAGGCAGGCTCTGGTGGCATATAACCAGGAAACTACAGGCCTGTCAGTTTAGATTGTATGACATGTACAGTTCTGGAATCTATCATTAGAGACAAGTTGGAATAATTTCTTGAAAATGACACCATCCAAAGGTATAGCCAACATCATTTTTCACAGGGTATGGTCATGCCTAACATATATTTTGGCTGTTTTTCACAAAGGTACCAAGTGGTTAGAAAGGGATTAACTACGTGAACTACAAGTGATTCTTCAGGTTGAGTTCTGTCAGTAGAACGTGGGGCATAAATGGTAATTAGCAAATGTAAATTCCACACAGACGCAAGGAAGTATTTCTTCACACAGAAAGTAGTTGTACGGTGTGAAATTGCTTGCCTGGTTATGCAGTAGAGGCAGAAACTGGGGGTTTTCAAGACCAGGCTCGATATGGTGCTCGATACGATCTAGTTTGTACGTGTACGTTGAACACTAGGTACCCATTACTGGTATGAAAAGGGGTGGAGCATTGTTGGTCTGAATGGCCTGTTCTCGTCGCTGTGTTGTGTTGTGTTGTGTTGTGCAGTGTGGCGTTATGCATTTCTTGGGTGACCTGAAGTCAGTTGCGGTCTGCACCTGTCGGGCTGCTGACCACAGTCAGCGCTGACATACTAGCATCCGTTTGATTGATGGCAGACCTTTTGTCTTCTGGTGACTGTTTTGAGAACAGGAAGAGGCTGTGGAAGTAGTCAATTGCAAAGAGGTCATGGGGAGCAGAGGGTACATTTTCTTGGGAAATAATGAGTAGCATGTTCCATTACCTGCACCTAATATGGAAACATAAATACAACAGCGCAAGGAGTACATTTTTCAATTTAGAAAAAGAAATCCTACTGCTGGAGAAGGGGAAGAATGTCAGAGAGTGATCATTGAGAGAGCCAGGACACCTGTATAATGGCTGACGCCAGATGTCACAAAGTCAGGTAACCTTGTACTTTTTGTGAAGTTATTCGAAACGACCCCCTCGCAGGGCAACTTCAAATGTGCCCCGATTGCTTAATGAAAGCTTATGAAACATTGATTATTTCCAATTTTAAAAAAAACAAATTGATCTTACACAGAACTGTTTGCAAAACAGTTGGTGTGAAAGTCTAACAGTAGTTTACGTATCATGGACATCCCATAATTCATCCATGGCTTCCGTGTTGTAAATGGCCGGGAAATAATGACATTGCAAGTCCTTTTCCCGTGAACCCAATCGATTGTCTCTTTATTCTCGTCTCCCATTAACCAGAATATGGAGAAAACTGGAGGTTCTAACAAACAGGGAGACGATTTTTTTTTGAGTATGAACATCAGACCTCTGAACTGAATAATTTACTAATATTGATTTTCCTGTGGTATTTCTCATATTGTTTGTAAACCTCTAAACCCTTCCACAGCAGTCTAAACCCATCAGTTAGACATCTGAAAATTCATTATTTCATTAGTCAGATTCACAGAATAGATAAAACCAGGGCTGTACCTATAATACGTATTGGGGGCCCAATATTCAGATATGCATTTATCAGACACATGTCTACAGATGTCATTCATTGTCATCTATTGATGCTGGTTTTTTTTTACCCTTCTAGACTCTGTGTTTGCAGTCAAATAAGTCTCCTCCTTCCTCCTAAATGTTCTAGAATTACTGGACATGTGTTCATAAACACTCAGATTCACATCAAAAAATGTATTTCATCAATATTTAAAAAAAAATACTCCCTCAGGCTCCTCCCCCACCCCTCATCAAGTTTTCCCCCTCTAATGTTGAATACATGATTACATCCTTGTGAGAATATTTGGTCAGGGCTATATTAATTGCCTTGCCTGGCACCTAGCCTACTAAATTATTTTTTACCATCAGCTTGTTAAAAAGTCAAATCAATTCAGATCTTGATTTTGCAGAAGGGAGATGTGCTGTTGGAACCTAGTGGCGAAATCCGGAATTCTTTGAAATGTAACTATTTCCAACAGTTGACAATAAAATAGATTGGTAGGCGTTGTACATTACACACAGCCATGACAATGAAACTGCTAAAGAAGTCAGATTTCACGAGGGGGCATTCTGTGCTTCCTGTTCTGGTAATAAACCTCAAAGCCTGTCTCTATGTGACCTCGAAGGTCTTGCGCAACACTCACTTTTTATGAAAAAGAAGCTCCAGCCGGGCTTCAGTTCTCTATTATGAAAACAGTGCAGTGGTAGTCAACAGAGGGAAAAATCAGAGAATAATCATTGCCCTGGTGATTTCAAAATGGACTAATAGCTTAATTAAGGAAAAGGGAGAGCTGCACCACAGAGTTTAATGGTTATTTTGCACGTTTAATGAACAGCGTGAGGCTAGGGTTTTGGCGTCCGCAGTGTCCTCAGGATTTTGTTTCTGACTCTGAGGTCGCAATAATTGATTTCACTTTGGCTTGTATTTCACGAGACCACTCGAATTGTAAATCTACCATTAGCTACATGAATCTTACAGCCTTATGTACAGTGTGTATAGACTGTGTGCTCCACATAATCGGTTGTTGCCTGCAAAAAAATGAAGACCGGACAGCTACCTGTCAAAAGGCTGAAAAACAGAGAAAGCTACCTGTGATCAGGTTATCCACCAGCGTGGTGGGGATGCAGAAGATTCCCACCAGCAGGTCACTGACGGCCAGGTTGAGGATGAAGAGGTTGGTGACGGTGCGCATGCGCCGGTTTCGCAGGACGATGAGACACACCAGGCCATTTCCCATCATGCACAGCAGGAAGATGAAGAGGTAGGCCAGGATGAAGCTGGACGCTACCGGCAGAGAGTGCTGGTAGTAGGGGAAGTAGGTGACGCCCCTGGTGATGTTGCCGGTCATGACATTGCAGTCGGTGACGTTGCCCTGGCAATAGCTGCAGTTGGCATTCGGCGGGAGGTTTGCTTTGAAGGTGGGATCACTCGGCTCCTCCCACTCTTCTTCCATGATTGCCCTCCACTCAAGGACCCCCTTTGACATGGAAGAGAGAGCAGTGTCCTGAAGGCACACACACATGCACACACACATAGATTACAAAACTTTTAAAAATGCGAGGTCCATGATACACATACTGGTCATGTTCTAACTGCCGGTCAGTTTAGGGTGATTGCTTCTATTGTGGTTGCAACCCTCATCTTTCTTACAGTCAGCAACTAAGACTTCCATGACTTCCGTCATGGCCAAATTTCTTTCATTTTGTATTTGTTCCCCAGAGGAATGATTCACCCATACAGAATATGAACACGTCACCTGGCTTCCTGAATAATCAAGCTGTTGCTATTTCTGGGTATACTTTATACAGTTTTCCCATATAACCATGTGACCAGCATTTGATCTGGTCTGGGATGGAATTTTCATACTGTGACTGTAATATGACAGATCTTTATGATAGTCTCACTCTAATCTATTCCCCATACCTTATTTTTTTACATCTTGTTTTTACCACACAAGCGGGAAGACAATTTTTCACCTATATGTGTGGACTCCAGGTACAGCCTGCACTAGTGGTTCCTGTTCCTGGAGATCTTCTGTCCTGTAGGTTTTCACTCAAACCCTAACAAAGCACGCTTCATTCAACCGCTACAGATGTCTTTGAGATGCTAATTAGTTGAATCAGGTTTGCCAAATTCGGATTGAACTGAAAACCTACTAGATGGTAGATCTCCTGGAACAGGACTGGGAAACCACTAAACCACATAAACATTGATAAAATATTTTTTGTTTTCTGCAAACGATTGTCAAGAGCAAAATATAGTTCTCAAGAAATTATCATTTCTCATTCATTTCTTGTGGATAAAAAATACTCAGCCAAGATTAATTTTATTAATTTGCTTGGATTGTAACAACAACAATTAGTGAGGATTTGATATTTGGATTCATAAAATGTTCTTTTGGCCCAACCTAAGAACCTCTGCAGTTTGGAGTCCACCATTTCTTTTTTCTAGTTTTTGACTAATTTTTCAAAAAATTTAGTTTAGATGCATGCTACTACTTCAGTATGAAAGAGGCACTTAAGTTCTGGGAGGGTGCCTAGAAACTTATTGAGAATGCTTAGGTGAAGTCATGACAAACCTTTGAATTTTCCAGACTGAAGACCGGCACTTAAAGATTATGAAAGCATCGCTCCAATAGATTTTCTGATACATCACTTCTATATGCACAGTTTTTTATTATTCTAACTCATTCTAGTGAATAGGCTACTCTCAACAGAAATCGGTTATTTGAAATTACATTGGCAGTTTTCACTTCAAAGAGTCAATCAATAGTCAATCACTTCACTGAACCCTTTATCCTTAAGCTATTGAAAAATGTAGATATGAAGTACTATTCGTTGGTGTGTTCAACAGTTTCCATCACCATGTTGAATTCTCTTTATATTATTTATTCTGCTCGCCTGTTCTGCTGAGTACCTTGGTCTTGCTCCTCTTCTCACCTATTCACTGAATGTCCTGAACACCTGGCCTCGGGACAAATATCAACCTTTATATTTCAAATTTTATTTTCATGGAGACATTTTTGCAAAGGAAAATAAGAACTTAAAGATAATGGAAGGAACAACTAGACCTGGACCCCCATAAAACACCAGCAAGAGGGTTTTTAAAAAATAATAATGTGGGCCTCTTATCAGTATCCACTGCTATTGGCGAATAAAACTTGATGCAGATTGAAGATTATGGCCAATACAATGATACAACGCACGTTCCAGAGAGGCCATATATTTCATGTGCCACTCCTACTAAAAAATAAATGAAAATGTTATGCTCAAAAAGGTGCCTAATCATAATTATCCTGTTTCATTAATTTTTTTTTTATTGGGATGGCAGGTATGCCATCTGCCAAGTTACGTCTTACCTATACAGCATCCAGAGTTTGGCACTCTTCAGGGTTTCCTACAGAAATAACTACAATGACCACAGACTCTCAGCCTTTAAGAACACTAACCTACCACTAACTACCTAATCTACCACTAACATTTCAGCTTGAATTTAGCCAATTGCAGGACACCTAATACACAGGTAAAAGGGTGCTGTAAAACTTTTTAAGAATGCTTTTTGTTGAGATTTATCTTACCAGCCAAACTCACAAGGAACGCTAAAAAAGGGACCTAAACAAGCTGGTAATCTGAAAACCGCCATTGCCAATGCTCCCTATGTCCAGCAATTCTCACCCTCCCAGGGTTAACACTGCCCTCTATCAGCCATGACTTTACGTCAAGAGTGTCTGATGCAAATGCTTTCATGTGGAAAATCCGATTAGCCAGACCCAAGATGTGACAATTACCTTTCTTCAGTCCCATATGTTTTTTCCTTAGGAGCCCATGCACTTACACTCTACCTAATTGTAACATTTTCTTGATAAGAGCAGCTGCTAGATGAAGTGTAATGTAACAGACCCCCCTCCCCCCCAACCTATTTCTGAAGTTTGATGCAAAGGAAATGCATCATAGTTATTGTGCTATATAAAGGTAGGTCCATGAGTCATCATAGATCTTTTTAATGCGAATGCAAAATAAGTGGTTTGCTTTCACCAGAAGAGGGAAAAGGGCATAGTGATGTTTTATTTTACAAAAGCATTTGATTTGCAACATGAAACTTAATGGAAACAGTTCTTTTTTGTTAAAGGTTTATAGATTAAAAAGGTAAAATATGATAGACAGTTGAACCAAATGCAATCAATACACTGTAATAAAGCTTTTCAAAGTTTGGCAACAAGTTCATCTGAGAGGAACTATTTATGTTGTAAGGCTATCCTCACATGAACTGGGTCGTTCCACTTGAGCTTGTGATGAATCTGGTTGGCAAGAAGCAGGATCCACAGGCCTACTTGTGTTTCCAAGGACACAACCAAAGTCCTCCTCTTGTGGTTCACACTGTGGACCAAAGAGCTTGACTCTTTAGGTTAGTATGATGGCAGTGGGTGATCCACATGCATATTGACTTGACACTGACCCACTTTTATCGTATTTTTGTCTGATGGTCTTGGGGTGTCTCAAGTCCCGAACCATCACCCTTTGTTTAAGAATGAATTCCTTGAGAGTGTGTCGTGAACTCTCTGCACCAGCTGGTGTTTAGCCACTTGGTGTTTGGCTCGTCCATGGATGGTGATCACACCAAAATGTCCGCAGTGACGCACACCACATGCTCTAGACCACCCAGGATCTGGTCCATGGTGTGTTGGAACTTAGCTGGTGCGAAATCCTACAGGCTAGGCAATGAAACCTGTACAGCCCCTTGTGGGTGTCTCTGGATCTGACTGAAGCTGTTGGTATGCAAAGGACAGGTCGAGCTTACTGAAGACTGTTCCACCAGCCAAGGTGGCAAACAGATCCTCTGTACTTGGAGGTGGGATAGTGAACTGGAAGAATGCAGGTATTGTAGTCGCCACATAATCTTACTGTTTTGTCTCTTAGGCATGACCACGGTTGGCGAAGTCCAGTTGCTTCTCCACCGTGGAAATAATGTTGTTCTCCTCCAAACAAGCTGTCTCTTTCTCCACTGCTTCTTTCAGAGCATAGTGAACTGACCTCAGCTTGTGAAATATCAGCTGGGTCCACTCCTTCACTCTTACTTTGGCTTTGAAGTCCCGGATCTACCCAAATATCCCTCTGCAAACGCAGCTTTATGCTTCTCCAGCATGGCTGTGCGTGAAGAATGACTTCCAGGCAACTCCTTTGCCAGGGTGAAGATTTCTCCCCGGTTCAGTTTGATCTCGCTGAGCCCAGCTGCACCGAAACAAAGCTGCCTTCTCACCCTAATGCTCAGCGGAAGACTGCATTCCTGTCCTCCATACCTGACTGGTACTTGTATTTCATCCCAACCGCTCTTGTCACTTTTGCACCCTGCCAAATCTGATGTCAGTTCCTCTGCATCCCAGTGGTATGATCTCATTGTGACTTCAAGCAGTCTGATATAGCACTGGTCTCTGAAAACATGACTCCAATGACAGCAAATTTACTCCCTTTTCTTTTTAAAGGAAAAGGAAGTATCTGAGTAGACTCAGTCCTACGGGTACCACTGTACTTTGTTTCAGGCACGATTGCAACCACTGAATTGTAAAAAGCTGATAATTGTTCTTACTGTCTATTGTATGATAATTTTTCTGCTTAAGGCCACATTGGGTCAGAAAGATTTATGCACGCCATGAATATATCTCATAGTCACATGGTGTTTAATCAGTCGAATCAACTAATGGTTTATTTAATTTGTTGATGGTGGCATTGCATTACAATCAGACACTCTTATCCAGAGCCATGCACAGAAGTGGAGAACATCAGTGTAATCAGATGACAAATAATTCCCTTTGAAAGAGCGTATTTTTTAATTAATCAAATTATAGATGGGTAACATTAGTATTGATTTATTTTATGGTATTTTATACAATGTGGAATAACTTAAGCGCATGTTTCAATAACCTGAATTGATCAAGAAACTGATTGCAGCAAAAATGTGTGTATGTGGTGGGGGGGTTGGGTGGCTTGTGGTATATTGATTTCAGCAAATTGCTTTTTAATATCTAGCCATCTTCAAAAAGTAATAGATATCTTGGCAGTAGTCATAACAACAATTAGACTTCAAAGTAAATACAAGTGTGGTTGAGTGTATGAATAAAAATTGTTGCTTTTAACATTTGGTCAAAGCATAAATGTAGATTGAATCCTGACCATTCTGTTTGAATCAGTACTTAAAATTAAATTATCTAAAAGCTTTTATTTTAGATAAAAAGACATTGCCCTCGCGCTTAATAAGAGTGTCTGAGCAGTTGCCCTTGGTAACCAGAAGCAGACTAATTAACAGTCTTCCAGCAGTATTGGGGTTGCCAATGTTGGTTTTTAATGGTTTTCTGTCGTAATATATTCATAAAGACTGCATTGCTCAAAAATAATGGGCCTCGGAAGCTGTGTCTTCATTCCCTTCAGGTTCGTAAGCTTTTTCGAGATTTCCGAATGAAAAAAGACGACCAGGAGATTGTACAAGAGTAGGCCACGCCCCCACGATGGGGGAAAACAAGGCGTTGTGCTCGATAGAGTATTAGTATTAGGAGTCAATGGATTATCAAGATAGCAAAAATGCTGAAAGGTTGTTGTGTGGTGGGCTGAACAAATAACAAAGCCAAGAACCCCATTAAAAGTTGTATGTCATCACGTGCAAAACGACCAAGCCAATGAGGAGAAAAAAATGGATTTAGGCCATTAGACGTTTGGGGAAAGCTAGAAAACTCTGGGATCCTGAATCAAGCCACTTCCATATTCGTAGTAAATTAGCCATTTTGCAACTGCTAAGTACTTAAACCTTTCATTTGCTGTAAGAGGATATGTCAGAAATGGTCATTTGCATGTTTGTTTAATTACATCCTGAAAAAACCATGTTAGCTAGCTACTGTTAAGATAACAGCTGCTTTTAACAATTCTGCTTTTGACTAGTCTAACATTATGATAGATAGTTTATAGTTAAAAGCAGTTAAGTCAACATTAGTTAAAAACAGCTATCATAATAAAGTTAGTTAAAAGAAGCGAAGTTATCATAATAGCGCAAATTACTCATTCTGACACAGCCTCTAACAGCTAATGAAAGTTACTAGTACTTACCGGTGACAAATTGGCTAACGTTACTACAAATATAGACATGTCTTGACTCAGGATCCCATAGTTTTCTACTTACCCCTAACATCTAATCTTCTTATTCTTCTTCCTCTTCTTTGAGTTTTATTGCGATTGGAAAACAACTTTTATGAGCATACCGACTGGAAAGGAGAGTGGATCAGGATTCTAACAGAATAATTTTCAAAAATACAAAAAAAGATCCTGTTTATTAACCCTGTGTTTCCTAAGTTCTGAAATATAAAAGAATAACATTAATTTATTTGTAGCACTCAAATCATAATCTGTCCCCCTATTTTCCAGATTCTTAATCAAGATTTCTCTCTCTAAATGATATTTTAGGAAAGATAACATAGCATGCTCAACAGTCTCTTCTTGAAGGCAATAATCACAACTCCCGCTGTTGTGTTTGCTTATTAGATGAAGAGTGTGCTACTTAAGCCCATATGTCCCACTCTCGTTCTGGTTATGAATGTCTCCTCTCTTCTACTCCTTCCTGCTTACATCATCATTCCCACGCTTTCTTGAATCTTTAAAAAAAATGTTGCCCTGTTCTTTCAGTGTTCCATTGGTTTTGCCATCATTTCCGCATTTCACTTTCAATCAAACTCTTCATTTCCGCCATACTAAAATTTACATTCAAATCTACATTCTCACGCTGTGTTGCTTTTGTAGCACAACCTCTTTGCCTTCAACTCCCACATGTGCTGGAAGCCATTAGAAATAAGCAACCTCATCATTTGAATTCTATATAGTGTCTGCAAGATTCTAACATAATGTTTTTTCTACATTCTGAATATCTATACCTGAGGCTCATCACCACTGAACTGGAATCAGAACATACCACCACCGTCAGTGGCCTTACTTCCTCTACCCTCTGCAAAGTCAGTAAAATGGCAGTCATCTCCCCCGTATACATAAACAGATTATCACTTAATCTTTTCATCTGTGATACTTTAAATTCTGGGACAACAATTGATACTCCCACTCTATTACTGCTGGCTTTTGATGCATCCAAAGAAATTCAGACAAAACCATAAGAATTATTTCCTATGTAAGAGTTAACTAAATTTGCGCTAAAATTCGAATCTCTATTTTTCCCTGGTATTCTTTACAGAAGTTCAAAATCAGCCACAATCTCATGGAGAAACCATGGAGGAACTGTCGGATAAGGAACTATTGGGTTAACTTTCTTCGCTCTGATCTCTATTTCTCCGGTTGTTTGTTCAATAATCCACCCAAAGCTCCATCTTTCTTCTTTCTTTCTCCCAGCAAGACTCTGCTCTTTGTTGGATGTTGATCACTGTCCCTCACGTCTAATGGCCTGAATCCTCTTTTATATCCTCATTGGATCGTTCTTTGGAAGCACAGAACTTCAGATCTGGGTTCTTGTTTTTTATACAGCCCACCGCCACACGACATTTTGGCGTTTTTATCATCTTGATAATCCACCGACTGCTAATAATAAGTATATGGAGGACAACAGATTGTTTTCCCCCCATCCTGTGCGTGGCCTGCGTTGTATGACGCGTTGTTCACTGTCTCTATGGGAGAAATTAACGGCGGTTTCCTGATCCCTTCAAAATAATTCATGCCATATGACATTTGGGCGTTTGTTTGTATATGCAAAATTAATGCTTTTGACCAATTTTCTTAATATAATAAAATTTGATGTAATTTTTAAAAGAAATTGCTACCCGTTAGTGTCATAAATTATGCATTTTTAAAATTTTGGACAGTTTCTATTTATCGCTGTAAATATTTTTATTGTTATTGCTGCTGTTCTAGTTAATCATTTCCTTATGTTATTTGAGTACTTTCTTTAAATTTCTTTGCTGGCTAACTGTAGCTATGACTACCTTGAAAAGCTTTACACTGCACCCACTGTTTGCAAAATTGCAAAATAATTATTTCAGAATTCATAAAGGAATTCAGTGGATCATTTCAGAGAAATGTATAGGCCTACTGATAAAATCTTGCAAGTTTTGAACGCCCGTTTAAATCACAGACTAGCCAGAATCGTCCCAAGTGCCGATATCCGTTCATTTTCTCCAGAGAAATTCTCAATTGATCCGGAAATCCATATATGGGTGAAGGGTTTTTTTTTTTTGCTCTGTGTTACGTCAGACTTCCAAGGGCCATAATTGACCTTTTGTTGTTTATTTTCAACGGTTCTGTGATTCAGCAGCACAAATGAACAGCAAACACAAGGATATTAGTTTGTAATGAATGCAACTCGTTTTCCTTTGTAGCTTCTGATTGTGTCGTCTCAAACAGCATACAACATGGTACATTGTCTTAATAACTGCATTTTCGTCTTTGTTTTGTTATCTCCGTAAAGCACTGTTATACTTTACATATGTACTGTGCTTTACATATAACAAAGCGTATTATTAATTTGTTATTACTGCATTGTAATAGAATTCTGCACAGTCCTATTATTTCATTTTTTTTTATTGTCTTGCTACTTGCAATAATGAACGCTGTGTGCAGGACATCTTTGCAGATTAATAATGTCTGTACATGTTCAGAATTAGACAGCTTTATTTGTTGACAGAATTCTTGATCATAATATGCCATTTTTTAAATGAAATTTGCCAATTATTGGGCTATGTGTTAATAATTTTGTTCATGCGAATCTGTGTGTGGTTGTGTGTGTATGAAAAGTTTTCATGTTAAAATACTGGGACACAAAACCGTATTCTTGATTTGGACAAAGTGGAATTTTCATGTAGCAAATGAAACGTTAATGACTCGTATGGGGTACTTGGATTCTTGAGGTTTATTTACACCAATAGTCTGGTGCCCCTTAGCGAGCAAATCGTGTATCGTTACAGTAAAAAAAAAAAAAAAAAAGAAAAAGATTACCTGAGAAATTGATTATTTTGGTATGATATGAAACTTATATCTATAATAGTAATAATTACAACAATTTTATTGGTGATACAATTAAGATTTACATTCTTTACATGGTGTACAGGATTGTATCATCAGGTATCGATAAATAACACGGATATCAAAGTGGTCTGATAGACAAAGCAGACTGATTTGTTGACAAATGCATTTTCCGTCGCAAAATTTTAATTTATGATGCTCATTCTTTGCCAATTTCTTGAAAGCCATATTTCAGGGAAAGGTATTTCGTTAAAAAAAAGTCCGCGGCACTTTCCGAACGCGTAACACAACCTCTGGTTCTAATCAGGAGTAGGGGAAAAAATGTATTTTACTTTTACTGCTGAAGGGTTTGCAACTACTGGCGTTCAGATAGAACGGCGTTACTATCCTGACACAATAACTGCGAAACACATTTGGTGAATACTCCCGTGAATCACGTATTAGCGCAGATGCCGCGTCAGATGCTGTACGCTTTCTTACTGTAAAACTAGGACTAAGGAGAGACAGTTGAAATCACAGTACTTTGAGAAGAATGACAACAATCGGTGCAGAGGGTAAGCACAGACTGACCACTTTCCACGAACTGGGCGCAAAACCCGAGACTTTATAGTGCTTCATACCTTGCCTTTTCAGGCACTAACAAATCTTGAAAATTACATTTTTTTAATTGTATGGAAACCATTTTAAGCCAAGGGACTTTCCAACTTTGAGATACTCACTCCGCTACAGGTACATCAAAGTTCAAAGAAACTTAAACCAAGGAATCGATACATTTTGTGTGTTTGTGTGTATGTGTTCTGCAAGCAACATCTGTGCACGAGGAAGTAGAACGCAAAAATACTTTTAAAATTAAAAAGTGATTGTAAGCTTTTTAGTCCTCTTTTACAGTTCCCCCGACGACAACGAAAACGCCGAGACGTAGGCTACTGTCATGGCCTCGTGACAGTAGACATTCAGTCGTAAATTAACAGACTAAAACATAAAATGAACACTGATAATCTTGACTCAGAAAATTAACGGATGCGATACATTTCCACGTGTCTTACCTGGTTTTACGGATGAATGGGTCTCAAATACAAAATATAAGTATTAAAGGTATCTTCCAGCTTGTAGAATCTATATATTTTTTCATAGAAAAGGTGGCGTCAAACACTCACTCAGAGCAGCTTGAGACATTTGACGAAAGACAGGTGGACTTCCTTGCGTGGCAACCGGGATCGTCTTCGCATCAATTTAAATTATTTAGCCATCACGTGTGTTCTTGCAGCGTTGTTCAATTTATGTTTTTGTCCTT
Source organism: Anguilla rostrata (assembly GCF_018555375.3). Taxonomy (NCBI): domain Eukaryota; kingdom Metazoa; phylum Chordata; class Actinopteri; order Anguilliformes; family Anguillidae; genus Anguilla; species Anguilla rostrata. The sequence goes on along the minus strand of NC_057942.1, from coordinate 7,851,492 downwards.
TCCTTCTTTTCCCACTCCGGTCCAAGTCATCGTTGTGCGTTTTGCACCGGTTATATAATGACACGTCCAAACCCCTCCCTATCGAAATATTTTCTTCTCTGAAAAGCGTTTTCAAAAAAACTAGTCACTCAGCATGTGGCAATAAAATGGCAATAATATTCATTCATTCATTCATTCATTCATTCATTCATTCATTCATTCATCCATTCGTTAATTCATTCATTCATTCACGTATTTGTTTGTCTGTTTGTTTGTTTGTTTGTTTGTAAAAAAAATTTTTTTTTTAAAAATCCTAATGAGCCCACGTTTGGCTATTGTTGTTTACTATTGTTTGAGATTCATATAGAAGTTACAATGCACATGCTATGATTCCTAATAGTTGACTTACTTTAAATGTATGAACATCTAGACGTTAGGCTACCACTTCAATAGTGGCGAGTTCCACCTTTACTGATGTCACCAGCTGCAGGCCAACATGCACATGGAAGAAGATGATCAGAAGAACATTTTTTAATTACAATGACAGGTGCTGTGACAAGTAAACTGGGTCGTCAAAATCTGTTCACAGGCTACCTGGCTTAAGCATTATCTCAGTCTCATGAGACTATATAATACTTAACATCAAAAAATGGAAAAATGCCAGGTTATCCAAAAAGTAAAAGTAACCATACCACAAACCACAACCTTAGTTCCTAAACATAACCCAAACCCTGCCTTAACCCTACGCCTAATCATATTTCTGAACTCAACCCAAACTCCTCACATGTCTGACTCTTACCACGAAAATGAAGGAAGTTTCATCTCAAACTCGATATTTTTCCTTTAACCCTTACTTTAGCCTAATCTAAGCCTAACCCAAAACAGAACTCTCCCTACACCTTGCCGCCACCTTGCCGATCTATATTATAGTCTAGATCTAGATGAACTATAACCCTAACTAACACATTTTTACCCCAACCTTGTATTTTGGACCTTGTAAATGATTTTTCATCCACCTGAATGGATTTTTGCTTTTTATTTATTTCTTTCTTTCTTTCTTTCTTTTTTAAATTGAAAAAAAACTTTTTGAACATGTTATATCTATTTTGCTGTTATTTAATCAACTTCATTGAATTACATGTTCATATGGACCATGCCAAGTCCTAAAACTTGGTTCCTCCAAAATCAAACAGTAAACCTTGTACTAATCATTTATCTAACTCATCATTCTAATATTTCCTTGACCATTAAATTTTCCCCATCTTAACTCTAACCCTAATTCAAATACTAAACTCTATTTATAACTCTGAAAGACATCTTCAAAGTTTGTTATTTATATTAAGATCAATGAAAAGCAATCTAAATAATATTAATTAAAAGAAAAGCAAGGAAATACAGCTTATGCTATCTTTCCAGGGAGACAGACATCTTCAAAATGTGATTGTTTTATCACGATGGATGAAAAACAATTAACAAATATATTGGTATATGTATACACATTCAGCACCAGTGGTGCTAGCATCCATTAGAGGGGAATCACTAAAACATAAAAAATTGTTTGACCTGAATCCCCGCTTCCATCTCTGGTCCACTGCACAACAGCAGTTAAATGTTGTAAAAGGCATGCAAGTAAAGTTGGGTTTCACACTTCCTGGTTTGGAATTGAAAATTTCCAGACCATGCCAGACAAATACAGGCCCACGTGTCATGCTTGTCATGCTGTCACATGGTAAAAAAAAAAAAAAACATTCTGCAATAATTAATTACAAGCATCACATCTCCTGGCGACAGCAGGACAGCACTTACATTTTTTTGTTGAGTCGAGAATCCTGGAACTGAATTACCTTGTAACAAGGTTGCCTGTTATTTCCTTCAATAGCGCATTAACAAAACCATGTTCACATCACGCTACAGTACACAACTAACAGTGCTTTTTCCAGATACGCGTGCAAATCACTACGTTGCTAAAGTTTTAAAGGGCTTATATGGCTCTACTGCAGGGAGCAGCGATATAGTTTTTGGCGCCTGGGGTATTGCATTTCCTCAGGAGAAAATGTCTGTGTACAGTATGTGCATGTGTGTACTTATTCAATGTAGCTTTGTTTTGTTTGGGTGTGGGTGTGCATGTGCACGTGCACATTTAAAATTTAGCTTTGTTTTATGCCTGTGTGCACGCGTGCGTGTGCATCTTTTGAATTTAGCTTTGTTTTGTGCGTGTGTGTGTGTGTGTGTGTGCGCACATGTGTATCTTTCGAATGTGCCTTTGTATGTGCTGCAGCGACAAAGACTTCAGAGGCAAAATGACGGAGGTGACAAGAGACAGTGGTGCCGGGGAATAAAATTGTATTTATTCAACCGCTGTAAGGATTTAGATTTGGTGGCGGGGGAGGAAAACAAGTTTTATCTGACTCCATTAACTTCAAAACCTGTGCCGTGGATGTGCGTGTGAACACGGGTTCGCGTACGCGCGCATTGACTGGGGTGTGCTGACACAACGGGCTGCAAGACTCCGAACCCCAGAGAGCAAGACTATCTGCTCCTGCCAGGCATTCATCTAACTGTTCGCTGGCAGCAAGACCTCCTGTCATAGCAGGTACAGGTTCTGCTCTTGCAGGAAGCTTGCAGATTATGTTTCTTTCTGTGCCATGAAGACGCAACTTCAACCTGAAAAATATGTTCGTTCGGGTATCGGATTTTACAGCTATCCCAGGGAGCCCTGACTAAAGGTTACTCCATCTGGTTAGTGAAACTATCTAAATATCCTGGACCATGACCCCTCTATTATTTTTATGAAATAACGCTAGAATCCATCTGGATATTGGAACAGTAATGTCCCAGAGCAGCTGCACATATGGCTAGTGAGCCTATCAATATGCCCAGTGAGTAATTCGTTCATAGTATTTCCCCAAAACTGCATATAAGGCCAATGATTGGTCCTCGCAGAAATGCACACCCCCATCAACATGAACCACGTACTCCAGATGCACTGATAAAGGAGAAACAGTTTATAATGACACAATATGACAGTTGGTGATAACCAAGGATTGGTAGTTCCTATGATGCTGAAAGGTAAACATTCTATTTACAAAGCAAGACAAACATAAGACATCCATCCATTATTTTGCCTCCTTATTCCTGGTCATGGGGGGGGTGCTGGAGTCTATCCCAGCATGCATTGGGCAAAAGGCAGGAACCCTGGACAGGGCGCCAATCTATTGCAGACCGCAATTCTATACAAAGACAAAAGAACTAAGACATAGTAAAGGAACACAAGGATGTGTGATGAATGTACTGATGTATGCCCAAAATGCTCGTATGAGACAACCATGGTACCAGTTGAAATGTTGAGCAGATTGTCCCTGAATGTTTCTTTGGACTTCCCTTAAATGCAATCCTGAGCAAGCCTTACAACATTTCAAAGTTCCCTTTGCATGCCCAAATAAGGTCTGGATAGGAATAAGCCTGTAGCACTCACCACCAAGAGACCCCCTCCCCTACTCCTCCGGGAAGAGATTAAATACTCCCCCATAATCTAGTGATAGTAATAAGATGCTTTGTACGATGGCGCTGGATCTTATAATTGTATCTATCATTTCTCTAAATACCTTTCTATAGAGGTCCAATGTGGTGGTCCTTCTATGACCCAGACACTTATGTAGCCATACATAACTATCTATAAATGTATTTTACTTTGCCCTCCATACTGTAAAATACCTGGGATCATAACCTCCATGATAACAGCTCCTTTCAGCTGTTATTATTAATCACATTCCACCACATTTGTCATATCATCCCCAGTTATGTGAATGCACATAAATATAATGCTGTCTTTCAGTCCATAAATGTGGCCATTGGTCAGCCCAGGTTTCTGTCTGACCCAGGGAGTTCAGGCCATCTGTTTATCCCATGTCTCTAGGCCACGGGTGTTGGAGGAGCGAAGAGACAGCGAGACTGTGTCTCACAGCCCGGAGATTGCTGTGGCCGTTATATCGTATTTTCAGCTGCCTTTTTAAAGCCTGTGATATTTACAGGTCCGCCGACGTGTGGGCAATAGAATGATCAAAGTTCAGAGCGAACGGGGAAAAGGTGCAATTTGGTTACAGCGGCCGAAATTGCACCTTGCGCAGTGAAAGAAAAAAGGGAAGGGAAAACTGTGGGGAAAAAAATAAAAATAAAAACAAACAAACAGGTGCAGGGTGTTGAAGTGAAGGGTGGAAGCTGTACCCCAGGTCTGGGGTTGGCCAAGGGGTCTCTTAGGCTTCCGTACCTGGAGAAGGAAACGCCGGAGGAGGAGAGGTCAGCGTGCGAGTTCCGCACAAAGATGAACTGCCTCTCCGGGGAGACCGGGGGCCTTTTGCAGGGAGGCAGCCAATTATCTGAATGTGCTCCAGGTGTCCTTCTTGCTTCCAGATAACTGGCTGGCGGATTGAATAATTGGCCCTCTCGGAGCTGTTCAGGCTTGAGTGTGGGGAGCAGGGGTGCCGAATTTTCCCCTGGTCCTGCCGGGCCTGCCGGTGCTGGTGCCGAACCCCCCTACTGTGGAAAGGGACGGCAGGGGTCAGTGCTGGCGGTATGCGGGCAAGGGCGGGGGTTCTGATCCGAGCAGCACAGTGTGTGTGTGTGTGTGTGTGTGTGTGCACCTTTTGAATGTAGCTTTGAATGTGTGTGTGTGTATATATGTGCACTTTTGAATGTAGCTTTATTTTGTGTGTGTGTGTGTGGGTGCACCTTTTGGATGTAGTTTGCGTGTTTACCTTTTGAGGGTATCTTTGTGTGTGTGTGTGTGTGTGTCTGTACTTCACTGAACTGGAGGGTACCGAGGACAGGGAGGTAGTAAATAAATTATAAAATTATATCAACAGGTGTTTTTCCTGCTTCCAGATAACTGGCTGCCTGATTCAATAATTGGCTCTCTCTGAGCTGTCCAGGCTTGAGTGCTGTCCATGGTGCTGAACCCTCCTACTGTGGACAGGGCCGGTAGGAGTCCGTGCTGCTTGTCTGCCAGCAAGGGTGAGGAGTCTGATGCCTGCAGTATTGAATGTAGCTTTGTGTGTGTGTGTGTGTGTGTGTGTGCGTGCGCACGCACCATTTGTGTAGTTTGAGTGTGTTCCTTTTGTGTGGGTGTGCACCTTTTGAATGTAGCTTTGTGTGTGTGTGTGTGTGCACCATTTGTGTAGTTTGAGCGTGTTCCTTTTGTGTGTGTGTGGGTGTGCACCTTTTGAATGTAGCTTTGTGTGTGTGTGCACCATTTGTGTAGTTTGAGCGTGTACCTTTTGTGTGTGTGTGTCTGTGTACCGGACGCATTCACTCCACTGGAGAGTACCAAGGACAAGGAGGTAATTTAAAGAAAGTTGATGAAAGGTGTGAACATATTCAAACTGTGGAGAAAGAAAAGTTGAGCCTTAAAACCACACACAGCACAGGCTAGGCCCGGCATCTGTAAAAAAATAAAAAATAAATAAACAATTATAAAAACAACTATTTTTGCAGTAAAATGTACAGGATTTCGTTTTTTTCAAAGCTGTGTTGAATAATGGTGTACATTTATTATGTAATGGCCATCGATTAAAGTTCACAGTTTTTTTCCCTTCATTAAATGTTTTTTCACTGGCAGTTTTGCTGCTGTTTTTCTGCTGGGATTCTTTTTTCTTTTTTACAACGTAGGCTACAATGTTCAGTGATCATCAAACTCTTGCACGAGTCTAATGGGGATCAGTGTATTCTATCAGAGTAAAATGCACTTCATCACAGTTGGTTTAGCAGTGAAATTGTTAATGTAAGGACTGAATGAGGCTATCATATTTTGCATATTTGACACCTTACTGACATGGTGTGCCCACTACAACCTTATTTCAATGAAATACTACTTTCTCGACACAGTAAACATGTTTTTAAGAACATGATTGAAAGTTCAGTAATATATCAGTGTGCTTACACCAATCACCCTTCTAAAATATGTATTTCGATAGGTATTTAATGGCATGGAAACATGAACATGAAATTTAAATTAACCACCTGAAAATGTGTAAGTTATGACCCTAAATTACCCTTGACTGCTACTCAAGTGGAGAAGTCGGCCGAACAGTAGGCTCATAAATGCAAATTGAGCTCTTGCATGCCGTGTTTAGTCCATCTACATTTAAATGCCCCCAACAGTGCCTCCGACTGGCATCTCCAGCATAGAGGGTTTCCATTATCTGCTCTGTCAAAACAAATCATGAGACGGCGACACGTTGAGCTGTCTAATCTAAAATAAATGCGATCCGTATTTTCCAACCAGTTGGTTATCATTTTAGACTGATTTCAAAACTATAACATTTTAGAACATTAGAACATTTTCCTCTGCATGTTTAAAAATATTTGTGGTGCACTCTGTGCCGTCTGTTCCTTTAAATTCGGCTGAATACCAATTTTTGTATCTTTAAAAAATATTAATATTATGGAAAGTGAAGTTTTTCATAGTTCAAGTTTGCCTGGCAACAGTTACACTTAATTTATTTGTTCAAAGTGATTGTAGATTATGCTCCTGGACTCCCAGAGATGTGTCTGTTTTTTCATCCATCAAAACCTATAGCTTAATAATATTATAGTAATTATTAGGCTTACTGAGCACAGGTGACCATGTGCTGGAGGTATTCGATAGATCATCAGTCCGGTATATGGTCATGCCCAGACCTGAGGTGAGGGAACATTGATCATTTTTGTAAACGATATGCAAGCCGCTAATTGGTCTGAGACAGCATTACAACTTTGATGTCTAGACGGCCGCATTTACGTTTCTTTTACGTCCGAGCAATTAGCGAGCATTTTTACCCGGAGAGACTTGCAGGCATGCAGGCGAGAAGACAAAGAGCAGAGGGTGGCGGTTATCACCATCGCGGCCGTTAATTGGAGTTGTTACACAAGCCAAACATGATGTCAAGGGCCGCAGTAGGAGGCGGGAGTGTGTGAGAGAGAGAGACGATGCGGGGATTAAAGGAACATATAGATTTTAGGATGCAGTGTGTGTAGGGGTAAACTGATGAGGACTGGATTACATACCAGCTTCTGGTCCCAATTATCTAATCCCAATTATTACATTTCTCCTAAGGTCTGAGCAACAACCACAGAGTGCAGATGTACTGTATCCTTGTTGTTGTTGTTATTATTATTATTATTATTATTATTATTATTTCATACGGAACTGAAGCTCACATTTCTTACCATATAGAAAATCAATACTTGCATATAAGGGTGTTTGATAATTTTTTAAAAATTAAATAAACTAACTAAATAAAAAAAATGTCTTGTGTTTATTCACTTTCCCTTTGTCTAATATGACATTTTGTCAAAAGATCTGAAACAAATATTTTTATGACAAATATTCAATACTAGAGGAAATCAGGAAGGGAGCAAATACTTTTTCATGGCACTGCGCACATACATACATACATATATAGATGCAAGAAAATACATGAAGATATAAACATATTGCTAATAAATTGTGATAAATTGATTATTTAAAATAAATATACAGCTAAAATAACCACAAAGCAGAAAAAAGTCATTTGAAACCAGAGGTAGAAAATTCCGACTCACAAAGTAAATTCAGTAAATTCAGTATTTTGTTGCTGGATTTGGATCACCTGGATTTGCTAATTAGCACAATTCTTCAGCCAGGAACTATTTAACAAAATCATCTTGCAGAATTTGAAAAGAAAGAAACTTATTGCAGGTCTTTTACTGTCATGACTCCTGGACCTTCCACCTTCACCAAATTGAAAAAGTACTTTTTGAGCTGAATCTGCTGTTCTGATGTGTTGAGGGAGAACTGCAGTCTGAAATGAGAGAAAACCAGTAATGGCATATGCTGCTGCTTAGAAAATGAAGGAAAAAGAGCTTGTTGGAACAAAAAGTAACATTCACACTGGACCTCGAGGAACAGTCTTATGCCACCCGGTATACTGGTAAAAGTAACACTAACTAATTAAGGATTGGATTCATTAACATTTTGTAGGTCTCAGTTATGGAATTATCGAAGTGCATGTACTGTCCCGGGACACCATTTTGTCCAGTTCATTAATCAAGCGAGTCATCAAATTAAATTTAAACCCGTGACTTCTCAGGAGCTCCTGAGACTTCCAGGTGAAAAAAGATCCCTACCTGCATAAGCCTACTTACTCTACCACTCAGTGAAGACAAGTACCTGTGGCAGCCACAGAATACTGAACCATAACACCCCCAGCACCATGCAAGAGCAAAGTGTGGAGGCCAAAAGGACCTGCCCCAGATTCAAAGAGTGACGCCTCATCTGGGAAACAGCCATCACTCTCATACAAGTAAATCTTTCTCTTATCTGTCCATAAGACCTTTTTCCAGAACTCTGCAGGCTCTTTTACGTAGATACTCCTTAGCGACAGCTGTAACCTGGCCATCCTGTTTTTGTGGCTAACTAGTGGTTTGCATCTTGCAGTGCAGCCTCTGTAGTTTTGTTTTGTGAAGTCACTGACACGTCTACGCCTGCCTCCTGGAGCTTGTTTCTGATCTATCAGACAGGTGTTTGTGGGTTTTTTCTTCATTATGGTGAGAATTATTTGGTCATCGACTGTAGAGATCTTCCTTCGCCTACCCAGATCATTACTGAGCTCAGCAGTGCTCACCTGTTGTAGTTGTTTGTGGATGTTTTAAGTTTGTTATACATGCAAAGGTAATTATCAAATATGATCATGCCACACTTTCTTGTGTGTTTTATAATTTTCTTTCTTTGTTATCACCCTGCTTAAACAGTCCAATGTCTACGTTCACCAGGCTTATTCAACTGATTAGCAGGCAGGAGACTGGCTAATTACTGAAACTGTGGCTAATGAATAATCAAGCAGGAATTGTCCTCATAATAAAAAAAAGGCTGTTGAGACCAAATGAGAAAGGGATTAAGGGGAGAAAGTGCTACAGAAACAGATGAATGCCAAATAGTGTGCACAGAGGCATATTAAACAGTTTCCCATACATTGACTTTATGAGGGCGGCCCGCCCCAAATAGATTTGCCCCTGCCCAAAAAGATTCTTTTGTTTTTAGGTCTTTATTTCTGCAAGCAACACACACTGTGCATTTGCCCTACCGTAGGCATTAGGGGATGGGCTGCCCGGTAGCTGTGGCTAGTCCCCTAATAATTGCAGACCCCTCGTCAACAGTTCCTACTACACCGCAGTGCACATAGAGCTGAAAATTAAAATACGTGCAACCAAAGTTCACTTTACTGTGACATGGAAGTATAGGCTTTCAAGATTATCTGTAGATCTCTGATTTTTTACTTTTTAAAAATCAATTTTTATCTTTTTTTAAATCCGTGATATAGGCCTATATTAATAAATCCATCCAGGAGATTGGTGCTATCATCTAGCTCTTCCTCACTCATTTCTTCAAACTTACATACTGCACCTTTAAAGAAAAAAAACTAAAGAAAGACTGCTGTAATATTTACATGATTTTCCCCCTTTCTGTTAAATACAGATTTTCCTGCTTCTTGATAGCAATGGGTCTTATTTAAATGGTCTTACTATTTATAATCATGATGATTATGATTATGATTATGATTATTATTGCAATTATGATTATTTTGGTTATTACACTGTTTTCTGAACTGTGGCATTCTTTTCTGGATTTATCATTTATTATTTTTTAAATAATCAAATCAGCAGTGCTCACTTCTTGTGACCTAAGTGGACTCCTCCGCTCTCTGCTAAGCCTAACAGTCTTGCATTTATGATCTGCTTTCTTTCTTTTTAAAAATGAATTCATGAAGGAGTCGTGGTCCATCCAAGCTCTACGACAGGGGTGCTGGACACCAGGTGGGCTGGTATCCGTTGCAACCAATTATTCTGGCTTAATTTTCCAAACAGCTGTGCATGCCCGAGCTGATTTGTTCCTATATTTGGACCATGGCAATGCATTTTCACCAAGGACACAGCCTGCAACTGGATCTCTACGACTTTACCAGAAATGTCAGGTCAATTAAATGACTGTGCTAGAACAAACATAAATAAATGGGCCTACTCTGGTTAAATAAATAAAAAATGAGTCCTGTTACATTCCTCTGTTTTTAGCCTCCCCTGCTTTGCGATTTGTTTCACTTTGTGTGCTGTTGTCGTTACATTTATTTGGCAGACGCTTTCATCCAAAGAGACGCACAATAAGCGGTTGTTGTGCTTGTTTCCATCTCCCCTATAGGCGGCGATGATGATGTCATGGTTCCCGTGGAGATCCTCGTTGGAAGATGAGCTGGAGAGGAGACGCACACCTTCACCTGGCAGCCTTCTGCAGGAGGCGCCTGGAGCCAAGGACGCCGCTGACCGTCGCCTAGCAACCGTTACCGTAGACCTGGTTATTGTAACACAGGTGGATTTTGGGACATAATTCCCCGCCCCCCCCCCCCCCAGGTTCCTATCCAGGAAGTAAACCAGGTAGGAAAGCAGATAGAGAGGGGGAATATAATAAAGGAGTAAGTAAGAGGATCAACTGAAAGCCTTTACCACAGATGGTGACCTTTATAATTTCATAGACTACAATTATAGTCCACAGAGTAGGCTAATTAATTGTCGCTGAGGAAAAACCTATATTTTATATATATATATTTATATTCCAGGGTTTTTCCTGGCTCAAAATAGGTCTTAGCGGGTGACTTTGCGTGACAGTGGCTGTGGTCCGTCCGGCTTTACTGCCACTGTCAACTCCATGTATCGTTTCCCTGTATTTAGCTACATTTAGTCTAAATAAGTCTCCCCGAAAAAATGGAAGCTGTAATAAAAGCAAATGATGGACACAGTAAATACTGAAAGATTTGATATTGTGCATAGGCTGTTGTGGTTTTTGTGTCATTTTGTGTTAAATCTACGTTCGCTGCATTTTTTCTAACACAGAAAAATAAATAATTTACTTACGTAATAGCCGTTTGCACCATGCTGTATGTTCTGTTTAGTTTTGAATAGTTTTGAAAAAAGTTTATAAGAAATAAGACTGACCAGTGACGATATTCCTTTGTAAATGACTTTCCTCCCTCCAAAAAAAATCATTTGTCCAAAAAATTAAATAAAAATGTGGCTTTCTGCTCGCGCTGAATACATGCTGTGGAAAACCTTACTGTGCCTTAGTCCTGTTCATGTCCTTAGCATCAGGGGAAGGTAAATTCATCTTTGTTAATTTTTTTGCATTGCATTCCGGGCTTTTCAAAAACAGTTTCTGAAGGAGGACAAGGTGTCCTTCAGACACAGTAACAATCCGCACAACAAACAATTGCTGAGGAGCGCTGAAAGTTTAATCGGAACACAAAGGATGGGAGTGAGTAAAATGTGATTTCGCCCGGAGTTGTGCAACTGTAGACCTAACGTCTGTTTCCAGCATCATTCTCTGGCCAGAAGCAAAAGCCGTGCTTTGTTTGTTTGCTTAAATTTAGCATGTCCGATTAACTATTTAGTGCTGTGTTCATGCGGCTGTCCCTTCTGCCAGTTTGGGAGCATGTAGACCAGGGCCACCCAGTCCTATTCCTGGAGATCTGCTGTCCTTTAGGTTTACATGTCAGCCCTAATTTGGCGCACCTGATTCTCCTAATTAGCAGGTCAATGAAATCTCTAGCTGTCTTTGTTAGGGTTGGAGTGAAAACTTCAAGGAAGACAGATCTCCAGCAACAGGATTGGACAGCCCTGATGTAGTCATTTGTGGTTCTCCTCTTGAGACGGCCTTCCCCCGAAACAGTCACCTGCCCTGCTTCTTTGCACACCGCAGACGGAGGAAGACACCTACACATGCGGCAAGTCCAGTGGCCACCTGATCCACCAGCAGGGGTCACTGCAGAGCAATGAAACATTGAGCCCTCAAACCAAAGGAACCCTCCTATTCCTGGACGAGGGTCAGCGCCTGCCTGGTCCGGATTCATTCAAAGACAATGGGGCCCATCCATGCACTGAGTAATGGTGCTTTAATAGGGTGAGCCGCCCAGCAGCCCACTTTTTTTTTTTGTTCTTTTTTTAACCGAAGCAGTTGCACAGCTGCTGCCCTGCAGCGCACCCTGTGATTGTCCAGCTTCCCGTATATGAAAGCGTGTCGCTCGCGTGGCTTGGGTGAAAAAACCTCCATTTCCTAAAAGGTGAAAGACGCCTAAAAAGGAAATGGAGGTTCTTCATCGCGCCCTTCCGTTCTTGGATTTTCGGAATGCCACAATGCCGTTCACTTGACTGCGGAGAGGGTCGTGATTGTACTCCGCTATACCAAGGCCAGGAAACAAACAATATTCCACTTGTGCCTTTTTAAAAAAAACTCATGGGCCGTGTGCTGAGGGTCCTCTCGTCTTTCAGACAAGCTTGATTTGATTACAGGAAGGCAAACTAATCTCTCCGCCCAGGGCCTCGGTTTGTGAAAAACCTGAGACAATGACCAAGAGCAACATCAAGGGCACCAAAGCGCCTTTTCTCAGACAAAGGATCTATGCCTTACATGTGAACCACTTCTCATTTACCCACGTTACATTTTAACATTCAGTTCATTTAGTTGGCTGGCTATTTGATGCCCAACAGTCTGGGTTTTCAACAGGAGGGGGTTTGAAGGTATTATATTATATAGGTAGCCCCTGACCAGACTTGATATAGAATGACTATATATTAATTTGGGAAAATATTTTTTTAAAGCATTTTTTTTTTTAAATATAACCCTTTCTAAATTACATTACATTTTATTTTGTAGGCGCATTTATCCAAAGCGAAGTGAATATTGAAGGTCGCTGTGGAACAAATGCAAAACAGATCAGATAAAGCACAACTCTCTCTCTGTCTTGGATGACATATACATGTTGCAGTTTAAATATTTTTCAAAATAGCTTTAGCATAGTGGAGTATACGGTTCTTGTTGGTCAAGACCAGAGACATATGTCCTTTATAGGGGATAAAAATGAAATGCTGACTCTTATGAGGGTATTTTGCATTCATATAGCTCTGTCTTAAAGCTCTTCTTTATTATTTTTTTTTCGTGATTTGTAAAACCTAATTATTTAGCATTTTTGTCTGTATGACTTTTTAAAAATTATTTTTAAAGTTAACACCAGTCAGGGAGGTGTTGACAAGTGGTCAGGTGAGTCTGGCACGTTTGCTCTTTACTGGCTGCTTCATAGGATCCATTCACTTGTGCTCGAGACTAATTTGTTCGGTATGAGGGCCTTCTGCCAAATGCCCTTTAAATGCAACGTAATGTAATTAGTTATTGGATAATCCTGCGGAGGCTTTGAAGTTGCTCATCATAAAACTGACGGACGTTTAGCTAACCGCCGTACTGCATGTAGGGCACTCGAGCGTCCTTCAGAAGTGCTAGATGGATAATTTGCACCTTTCGGGTGCTTACGCGTTAGCAGCTAGTGGTTTATGAGGCAACAGGATCACTGTGTGCCGTCGTGAAGCATCTGTACGTCTTGTAGCAACGCTGGCTGTTGGGTACCGTTTATTATTACTTTTTTCAGTTTTTTTTTTAACAGTTAATTTTTTTTAATGCGCAGAATTTTCACATTAGGGGCTCAAAAAAGAATCTTGTCACCCTCGCAAAAGGCGAGGAAGTTTAGATTTAAAAAAAAATTAACACACGAGCGAAAGTGGGATTTAGCAGGAACACACCGTACAGGCATATGCACACACATCTAAACAGTCAGACCCCAAAAGCACAGGTGCGCAGATCAATGTACACAAATGTACACGCAATTAATGTCAGCACCTGGATATGCACAAGCTCTAAAAATCTCTCTCCCTCTCTCTGTGTCTCTTTGGCTGTGCGTCTTACAACTGCCCCCCCCCCCCCCCCAACCTCCCCAACCATCACCACCACCCCTCCCAGGTGTAAAGGTGTAAAGATGCAGGTGTGAAGAATAAACCCCCTGCCAGCACCTCCGTAGCTGTTGCTCTGGCTTTCTCACATTTCAGACTTGTATTTACCTCACACGCCGGGGTTTCTGGAACTTGAGGTCTTTGACATACGAGCCTTTTGCTTCTCTCAGTGATCCGGCGGTGAGCAAGAGCAGGAAGTGGCACAATGGCCGTGCACCCAAATAGCTCACTTGCCTACTCTTGAGGATATAAGTTGCGTACATTGGATGAGTAAGTTGTTAAAGTAGGCGGAATTTTCTCTTAAAGTCTTAAAGTCCCTGGATGGTATACTTATACTTATTTCCGGAGTTTTTATGCCTGTATTGTGGACTACACTTTACAGGAGGTAAAGCGTACTTTTTTTTGGAAGCTCCCACAGAGAGGGAGACGCGGAACCAACTTTGGATAACATAAATCAGAGAGGAAGAGGCAGGGCCTTTTTACTACAAGGGCAGGACGTCTACGACGGTTACACATTACCGTTGGAAAATAGTATGGAGGGTATTTTTCCACATGCTGCCCATCGCGTCTAAAGAATATGCACTGAACAGTAGGCAGTATGTTTTGAGGACACAGTAGTTGGGAGCCTGTTTCGGACACGACCAGTGTGAACTTCACGGTAAGCCTGCGTTCTGTCGCCCCCATGTGGATATGTACGGAACAACAGAACATTACAAAACGGAAAAGGTGTGTGTGTGTGTGTGTGTGTACATTTTGTACAGCAGGGTCGCAATTGGCTGTAAGTTTGTCTATAGGGGGGTCACTAACCCTGATCCTGGGTGCCATAGTGCATGTGGATTTCTTGTTTTTTTGCCTCAAAATCCACAACCAATTTAGACTCAAGCTCTACTTTCACCAAATATAATGATTGGTTTTAAAAATGAGCAGGCATCCTTCTTTCCAACAAGACTCCTCCCACTAATGGGAAAAATTAAGGGCATCTGAAAACTGAATGGCAGCAGTCTACAGGCTGCCCCCCCCCCCCAAATTAGGGTTATGGGAATACAACGAATAGGTGAGTCCTCATTTCTGAAAAAAAAAAAACCTCCATCAAATTCAATGATGCAATAATTGGTTCAGTCCTATATAATCATTTTGATTACTTTTTTATTTTTTACCTCGGTCACTTCAGGTCCTGATCCCCCACCTCAGCCCCTCGCCTTGTGGATTGGAGCTACCTGTTGAAAGTCCAGGAAAAGGTACAGTTAAAATAAGGTCAAGGGTAGCCCACATCAACTGCACCAATTTCAAGAAAATTGCAGGAACTGCTTATTACCACGTTGGTCGCAGTTCTCAACAAAGCCCTAAACCCCAGGATTTCATCAGAGAGGGCAATGAAAAAAAAACTGTGTCTGTCCAGCAGAAGCATTTGAGGGGGTTGCTGGGTGCTGGTTTGGGATAGCAAAGCAAATTGCATGTTGTCTTTGGGGGGGGGGGGGGGTAGGGGGGTAGGTGGGTGGGGGGGTGGGGGGGCATTAGGTGGTGAAAACTGAAATGTGTGCCGATTACAGCAAGGCTAATACTACCTACTGCTCGCAAACATTCACAGAGAGCATGACGATAGACATCTGGGCCTTTGCAACGTATTTTATAAATGGTTTGGTGCATCCAAGCGTTTGAGTTGGAAGCACATCTGGAGAAGAGACACTGCAATCAAATGCTTTATTTTTAAATATTTTAAGCATTGCTTAAATGTGACCTTTGACCCAGGTCTGGTAAGGGGATGTGATGTTTTTGATGTTCTATTGGGTATGCAGATGGTGTTTTCCCATTTTAAGGTTTAAGCCCCAATATCACAGCATCTGCCGTTTCCCTGACAACAGCCACCACAGCTTTTTTGACCTTCAGTGTTGGCACTCGGTCTCTGTTAGACTGTGGAGGTTAATTGCAGTCTCTGCCAAGTCAATTCAGGAAATAAAATTCAATTCAATTCATCAATTGAAAATTCAAACAAAACATCATGGCCATTTCTTTTTTTACTTTGTGATTTGAATTTCTATTAATTTCTATTTCTATTCATATATTCATCTACAGTATGACATGGCCTGCCCAACACATATTGGCTGTATTAAAGGAGGAACTGTACTCTCAGTAAATTATGTGAAATGAACTTGACAAGACAGAATGAGGAAGAACGCAGACCAGAAAACTTATTTCTGAGTGCAAAAAATAAATATAAAATTTATTGACACCCATAACATTTCAAATATATATGAACGGCTCATTATCCAGTATTCATGTGTTATATCAAAACAAAACAAACAAAAAAAAAAAAAAACAGAGCGACAAAATAAATATATATTTAAAAAACAACAACAAAATAACCAATTTATTATTAAAACAACAAATCAGACAGAATTAAACAGGAAAAAAGTTTAAAAACAAAACAAAAACAACAAAAAAAAAAAAACAGAAGCACCTTTGTTTTCCTTGTGTTCTCCGGCAAAGTCAACAAATACAAACCCGACCGATATTCATCAGTATGACAGCTACAGAGCCAAACAAAACATCAGAGACCAAAAATAACATATCATTTCATATCAATAACGCATTAAAAATCCATTATTCTCAATTCAACTGTTCTAATATCTACCATTGAATAGTACATATATATATATATACCCTATTACAAGAAAACAACAAACAATCAAGACCAGTAATGATCAACTTAGCCCACCAGTTTAAAACAGTACATACTTAGAAGGCCAAAAACACCCAGTAATGCTTCTCTTGTTGAAATGATGAGCGATCTTCTGAAATAGTCAATCTCTAGATCGAGATGTGGTGTTGCACAGAAATGCATGGGCATCATCTATCTCTGCTGGTATAAATCATTGAATTTATAATATTATCATCTTTGTAAAGAGAAATAACCAACTTACCATTAATAATAAGGATGATTATGATAAATGTTATAATAATATAGTAATATTTATAAATATATTTTCATATTTCAGTTATACACATTGTACAGTAATTATTCAACTTACGACATAAAACAGGAAGCTAGTTTATTTTGTTGGTTGCCAGTCAGTTAGAACCTAACAAATAGAGCGAGTTTGTTCTCACCCCTGTGGTTCCAGAATCCTAGCTTTTAAAAAATAAGACAGCCGGAACCCTGTGCAACCACGTGGTTTGGGTTCCCAAGTGCTCCTGAGGGAACATTATGATGGGACTGTTCCCCAGACAGCCTCGGAACGTTTTATTGTTCCAACCCCCCAAAAAAGCCACATTCCAAGGGACATCCAAGAAAATGGGACAAATTTACGCGTTGGCATCATTGACCGCAGCTATCCCGATAAGGTCCCGGAAAAACCAGGGAAATTTTAGGTGTGACAAAACTTACGCCAAAGTTCTGCAGCAGAGGCGGGAGGAGGAAGGGGGGGGGGGGTGAATTTGGTAACCTGATTTCAACAATACAATATGCAGCTTGGGCAGGAGCCCTGATGTATTTTGGGGGGGAGGGGTGGGGGGGCATATGGAATGCAGGGCAAATGCCCCCCAGCCCTATTGCTAACGAAGGACGTCCTGCTCGCCACTATTATTACATTTTGTGGCAGACACCCAGCACTTTCTCTAGCCCTGGTGCATGCTAACATAAAGCCAGTCTCTTAAAACCTGATATATGATTATGTAAACCCAGTCTATTTAAACCTTGGTGCATGCTAACACAAACCCAGTCTATTTAAACCTTGGTGCATGCTAACACAAACCCAGTCTATTTAAACCCTGGCACATGTTAACACTGAGCCCTGGTAGCCTATATGTTGACATAAAGGCAGCATCTTAAACACTGGCATGTGCTAAAATAAACCAAGTCTGTTAAGCCCGATGCATGCTAACACAATCTCAGTCCGTTAAGACCTGGGATATGCTAATGTAAACTCAGTCTCTTAAACCGTGGGACACGCTAACAGAATCCTGCTTCTTTAAAATTTGCCACTCGCCTCCCCCAACCCCTCAACTGTCTCCTGCAAAACTTTAAAGTATCAGTATGCAACCAACTGCCACGAAGTTGGAAATGAGTAACATTTAATATATATACTATAAATATTACTGCCATAAAATTATAAATTCATGCCACAGAATATGAATACCAATACAGCGACTAACAATAGTACTTGTGGTTTCTTTGCCTGTATATATTTTTTGCATTAGTGGCCTATGGTTCCCACCATTCAGTTCACTAATGGAAGAACACTGCCCCCTACAGGTAGTGTGGTACAACCCCCCAAACACAACCATAATTCCCTTGACCTTTTTACTCAAAGCCTCAACAGACGCTTACTGCTTCACTTACTGACAAAATTAAAATAATGTGACAATAATAATGATAATAATAAAAACATTACATTTTACACAATTGTTTATTTTTGTTTCTTCATTTTTATTGTTTTTTATTTCTTTATTATCTCAGAACATAAAACAATATTGTGGGTTGTACCACATACACTATGTATTCACATAATACACCTTACAGCTACAAAGAGAGAGAGACTGAAAAAACACTTTTGTACATACTGCATACTTGACATGAAAAAAAAGAACCAAGATCAATCTTAAACTCATAAAAGGAATGTAGCTGCCAGTTGTCTTTTTTTTTTTAGACTTTCTTGTTATGTTTTGCTTTTTATTTGTGTTTTTGTTTTTGTGTGGTTGTTGCTATGGATAGGGTCAGCACTTAATTAGTTTCCAAGCTTAATTCAACCAGTTTTTAAAAAATTGCTGCAGGAACTCAATTGGAACTAGCACTGTGGACGGGACATAGCACGCTTTGTGCGTGTGTGAGTGTGTGTGTGTGTGCGTGCATGTGTGTGTGCATGCACGTGTGTGTGTGTGTGTGTGTGTGTGTGTTGGGGAGGTGAGAGTGAAATATAGAAATAAACACCTGCAGTGCTTTGACCTTCTATCCCCTCACAGTATAACTGGACAGTATGTTCAGAGGGCAATTACAACCAGTTTCAAGACCATACACTGTACAGGAGGCTGAGTTAACAGTCTTTACTTCAATGCCAATGTGTTCATAATTCTAAAAATTATGTTTTACCTGTTTAAAAGTGATTGACTACCACAATGATTTACTTAAAGGGGATGGACTGTGGAGTGTGTGGGGAGGGGAGATTAAATAATTTGCAACTCTGCAAGTGCTTTCTCTTCACAGTTTAAATTCTTTTTTCTTTTTTTTCTTTTTTTAGCTCACTTGCCTTAAAATACCACACCACTAGGCCAATCCAACTCTAGTCACTACAAATGTTAATCACACAATTGTTTGTTTTTTTTAATGGACAATTTCAATTTCTTTGTCAGCACCATAGTTTCCCCACTGTCTAAAAAAAGATTGGTCTTCTTTGTATCACTCCAGCGTTGTGGCACGAGCTTCAAAAAGAAAACCCGTCGATCGCTTCTAGATAGAACCGATTCCTACCCACAATTCCACAGTGAATTCAGGGGTAGCACCATGAGTCCCAACAACCTCAGGACAAGAAATAAGAGCAAAATCGAGAATGAACATGATCTTCCATCCATCTCCACCATTTTCTTTTTTTCTTTTTTTTTTTTGGATTTATAAAGAAATTTCACATTTAAAAAGTTAATAAATATAACCAGCACCAATTATTATCATTATCATGATCGACACTGAATCAAAGTAACTATGCCTCTTGATTCTAGTTAGTTTTGTTTTGAGAGAAAGGAGGGGCTTTGAACAGGAAACGATAAGCAAGGCAAAGAAACCAGCACATTCCGTGTTCTTTCTGCTGTCAGGCTGGTCACGATGGACGAACAACGTCTGCCCGAAGCGTTCAAAAATAGCGAAAGATAAATTGTGAACTTCCAGGGATTTTCAGTGGACATTGAAGAAACTCTAGTGTGGAAAACGAATGGTCTTTGTGAATGCTGTTGTATTAATATTATTTTCGACCTCGTGATTGATTTTGCAGTATCTGGGGACAGTCTTAGCACACAAAAGACCGATTTACTCCATTTCAAGCACTGCGACTTCTCGATGGGAACCTGCTTGTGTGTGTTAATGCTCATTGTTTCTCGTCCGATTTGAGATCGTTATTTATTCTTAACTGTGTGAAATCTCCAAAAAGGACAGATTAATCGAATCGGTTCTTATGGGAAGGGGCTGGTTCCTGTTGAAGAGGTATTGATGTAGTACAGTACT
Organism: Anguilla rostrata; assembly: GCF_018555375.3. Classification (NCBI taxonomy): domain Eukaryota; kingdom Metazoa; phylum Chordata; class Actinopteri; order Anguilliformes; family Anguillidae; genus Anguilla; species Anguilla rostrata. The sequence continues at coordinate 7,831,469 of NC_057942.1, read as the reverse complement.
TATATAGAGCAGGACATCAGTATTAAGTATACACATTCGGACACAACACACTGGAATGAGGTGTTGTCTTTTGCTGCTAAGGGTTCAACACACTGACAACTGTAGACGGAAAATCCCAGAATCACTCAGGATTTAGTCATTATCCCTCTCCAGTTAAATAATCTTACCTAAATATTAAATATTTACATTTTCATCTCTCCCGATAAAATTCCATGAAAACAAAAACTAGGTTTCAAGTTGTCAATAATCTGTTCTTTTTTTTTTCCTTTAAAATCAAGATTAAAAGTGCTTTTATAAAATCTTTTCTTTTGTATTTACAATTTGTATTAGGTAAAACTAAACAATAAAAACCCAAAAAAAGACAACAATCACAATAACAATAAGAATAATCATCATTATAATATAATAAATAATAATCCAAAACAAATGTAGATTATGATTTATGTATAGGCAGCAAGCACATGGGAAGAAGGACAGATGCCGTTCGCGGCTCTCTGTCGCCCCCATGTGTTTGTAGCATGCTATGACTGTGACCAGTGTCTCTATTACATGAGGTATAGGAAGCCTGACCTCTTGAAAAGCACCAGCACCAATCAGCTTTGAGCACCAAGCAGTTTCTGGCCCACAGTAAACCAGGTTCAGCCCTGTGCGCTCTCCATAGCAGACACACACACAGCTAAGAGCTTTGATGAAGGGCCATGCTGCAGTTTTGCACACCGCAAATGAAAGATGTGAACAGCAGCGCCACCCCATCTCGAGTGGCGGAGAGGGGGCATTGCACCCTGTGTGGAAGTGAGGAGAGAGAGGGCAGACTGTCCCAGGTCAGCACAGTACAGAAAACAGAAAAGGACCAACACAAGGAGAAGCGCTCTGGTCCAGACCGCTAGGAGCCACTTTCAAAGCGGAGGTGGGGAACCACGGTTCCGGAATGCCACGCCAGATCTTTGTTTTCACCAGTCACCCTGGCTGAAATAGCTGAGAACGTCAACGCCGGTTCACTTGTGGACTGGGCCGCGGTGATTCACATAGAACAGCTTTCAGCTGTCATTCATGAGCTTATCAGTGAATACAGCAAAAAAAACAAACAAAAAAAAAAAAACGGCACGCCACATTGATAAGTGAGTTCATTACGCAATTAGAAGCGGATGCTGGCGTGAAATCCAGGAACGGATCATGGCACTCCTGGAACGGGGGTTCCCCAGCCTTGCGTTACAGTGCCTTTGCATAAGAGCTTCATTTTATCAGGGGAGGTGAAGTTTCAATAGGTGCTTACAGAAAGATATTTGGGGAGGAAGGGGGGGGGGCAGGGCCAAATTAAGTGCAAAAGGGCTGATAGTAGCGACCTATCAGGGACGTGGGCACGGCTCGTGAGAAGGGAGCGGTCTTTATCTGGACTGACGTGTCATTTTCGCCGCTGCGCTGGGCCCGCTTCTCTCAAACCTCACTATCTGGCCCAAGTGACTACAATCCCCAGCCAAAAACTCTTCAGCCTGAGCCAGGGGCTGTCCAGCTCCAGCCCGAGAGGGCTGCAATGCTTGCTGGGATTTGCAGTTCATCTGAAACCCGTCTCATTAATGCCACGCAGCACAGGCAACTATACTGCAGCGTCTCTGAAAGGCTTTCCTGATTGGCTGCCCGACTTGTGGCAGGCGCATTATTGGACGGGGTGTGCAGGGATATCATTGGAAGCTTCAGCTGCAATGACAGCATTGAGAAGGATGTGTACCTCGAGTGTGGACTCTAGTGAAGGCATAATAATGTTTGGGGTGCAAAAGAGGCACCGGTGTTCATGCAGGTGGTTTAGTAGGTGGTGTCAGCACAGGCCAGAGATGTTTTTGGGGTGTTAATGTGGCACCCCTGTCTGTGCCTATGGGGAGTGGCACCAGCAGTGAAGGGGCGTGGATGTTTTAGGGTACAAAAGTAGCACCGTCGTTTGTGCCATGAAGGGGAGTTCTAGCACCCCAAAAAGAAAAAGCACCAGAGTACGTGGTGTGTGGCAGGACAGGAGACTGGGGGACTGGGGACAGGGGTCTGGGGGGAAGCTGTGTGTAACTGTGAGAGTACAGAGACCAGCCGGGCCCCTCTGTCCATCCGTCCGTCCGTCCGTCTGTCTGTCCTCGCCCACCCGACTCCCCCTGGCTAAGGCACACGGTCCTGCGCCTAAAAGCACCACGCGGCACGGCGGCGAGTCCGCTTCCTGTCCGAATGACACGCCACCCAAAACGGCGAAGCCCCCGGGTAGCTTGGGAGGGGGTGGATGGGGGGGGGGTGGAGAGTTCTGTACGCTGAAGCGATAAGGCGTGGCTCTGCGTGCAATGACAAGGGTCTGTCTGCCTGTGTGTGTGTGTGTGTGTGTGTGTGCGCGCGCGTACGTCTGCGTGTTAAAGGGCGGGACAGGGACTGTGGGAGATGGGACCACATCAGCACCATTGCACATGAGACAGGCGTGTGCACGCAAAGTGGTATCCCACAGTGCTCTGCAGGAAAGACCTGGGTTCCAGGGACCCGCTGCTGCTGCGCGCGTCGCCGTGGAGATGGAGAAACCAAGCGCGGCGAGCTGAGACGCCCGTACGGCTGACGTAAGACAAATGAGAAGCACCAGTGGAGAGAGGCTGAGAGTGAGGCTGTGACCAGGCCGGGCGGGGCGGGGCAGGGCAGGGCAGGGCAAGGGGGGGAAGGGGGGGGGGTAGGGCATTTCCTCTGGTTATTTTGGGGGGAGGGGGCTAGACCAGTCACACTCGGTCCCACTCCCAGGAAATACCAGCCAAGGGGAGGAGGGCCCCTCCTCCAATATTTTCTTGTTTTTTTTTCTGTCCAATTATTGAAGAATCAACCCGTCAGCAAAACAGACTTTAAAAAGCGCCTCAGTGCTGGAAATGAGAGAGTCCATGTTGATGTTTCAGTCCCTCCTGCTTGTCTGCCTCTGTCGTGGGGACACGCCCCCTGCTCCTCTGACCGCACACAGCTGGGGTAATCGTCGGTTGGTTGTAGTCCAGAGCCCCGTCTCCATGTAGAAAGGAAATTTAGAAAAATGAAAAAATAAAAAATAAAAAAAAAACACCGTGTTTCCAGATTCATGGGCGGGGGAGAAGAGAGGAGAGCCTTTCCTCTCCCCCCAAAAATATAATAATAATAATAATAACATTAAAGAAAGCAATATTAACAAAAAAATCATCCTCATTATAATAATAACAATACCAGTAATAACAACATTGACAGTAACAATAACAATCATAATAATATTGATAATAATAGTAATAATTATAATTAGGATCATTATTGTATTAAGGAGAGGAACCAGAGAGAGAAACAGCACCACAGGCAGCTAGTCCGTCGGGGGGGGGGAGTCCCAAACTGCCGCCAAATTTGAGGTAAAAAAAAATGAAGAAAAAAAAATAATAAACTGTTATTTTAAAAAAACAGAAATGGAAAAAAAGCAACCCACCCCGCCGATCTCTTCCCCTCCCCCCTCAGACTGGTGAATCGAGTGACGGTGGCTCAAGCAAAGGGGGGGGGGGCGATGGAAAAAGACCCGGAAGAAAAGAGGAAGTGGGGGAAGGAGGGAGGGAGGGAGGGAGAGGCGCCCTCCCTCCTCTTTGAGTCTGTGGCTCCGCCCCCCACCCCCCCACCCCCCCGCTCAGACCCAGCGGCTGTACGGCCCGGTGAGCTGGGTGAAGGCGTAGGGCGCCGCCGTGACGACCGTGTTGGTGAGACGGGCGGGGGCCTGGCGCGTGGCCACGCCCTGCCTCCTGTCCTGGGCGGCGCCGGCTCCGCCCCCTCCCGCGGCCGCGGCCGCCGCGGCCCCGCCCCACTTGCGCTTCTTGCCGTAGGCCTTGACGTCGTCGAGGGAGAGGCCCAGGAGGGCGGCCTCCTGCTGCCGCTGCCGCGCCCGCTCCGCCAGCAGCTTCATCTTGGCCTCCCAGATGGCCAGGCCGTGGCAGGGCTGGTTGAGGTTCTTGTGCTGGTAGAAGACGAGGGAGATGCGGGTGGGGTGGCTGCGGTCGGGCTTCTTCAGCGGAGTGGTGGCGTGCAGCTCCCGCCGGGCGCACTCGATCAGGATGGAGCCGTGGGCGGGCGCCACCGCCACGCCGCCGATGCTGGAGTCCAGGAAGTTGTGCTCGCTGTCCGACCACACCTCCTCCTCCTCCTCCTCCTCCGGCTCCCGGGGCCGGCCCCCGTGCCCCGCCCCTTCCTCCGGGGCCCCGCCCGGCGCCCAGCAGGCCTGCGCCGCCTCCGCCTGCTGGAAGGGGTCGGGGAAGAGCCGGCCCTCGGGCGTTTGGGACGGGGTGCAGCCCGCCGCCGAGCCCCCGCACGACTTCCAGGCCTTCTCCTGGAGCCCCAGGGGCGTGGAGCAGCGGCCCTCCCCAGCCTTGCACCACAGCTTGCCGGGGAAGCCCCCCGCCGGGCCCCCACTGTGGCTCAGGCCCGGGCTGTACCCCCCCGCGGGGCCCCCGCCCCACGGTTTGGCCGGAGAGGGGCTGCCCCAGTGGCAAGGGGTGACGGGGAGGTGGGGGGAGGGGGACGGTGAGAGGGCGTGGTTTAGGGAAGGGGACGGCGAGGGGGCGTGGTTTAGGGAGGGGGAAGGGGAGGGGGCGTGGTTTCGGGAGGGGGAAGGCAAGGGGGTGTGGTTTAGGGAGGGAGAAGGTGAGGGGGCGTAGTTTAGGGAGGGGGATGGAGAAGGGGCGTGGTTTAGGGAGGGAGAAGGTGAGGGGGCGTGGTTTCGGGAGGGGGAAGGTAAGGGGGCGTGGTTAAGAGAGGGGGAAGGTGAGGGGGCGTGGTTTAGGAGGGGGATGGCGAGGGGGCGGGGGACGTCTGGGGCATGTTAGCCCCCTGGAAGGAGTTCCACTGTTGCTGGGCGTGGGGGTGGTGCGGGCGCTGATGTGGGGGCACCTGCTGCTTGCCAGGGGCGCAGGCGGAGGCGTCCCAGGATTCGGGGCCGAAGCTCCCGTTCAGCCTGTGGGCGGGCCAGCCCTCCCCCTGGTGGGCCGGGAGGGGCCCGGTGGAGACGCAGCGCTGGGGGGGCAGCCCCTCCGCCCTGCAGTCGGGGAACGGGGGCGCGTCCGCGGGCTCCTGCTTGATCACGGGCGTGGCTCTGCGGGCGGAGTCCGCCGGGGCGGTCTGGGGGCGGGGGGGGGGCGCGGGGGACTGGTAGCCCGGCGCGGGCTGCTGCTGGTCGGGGTGGTGCGGGTACGAGTGCGCCAGGCTGGCCTGCAGGCTCTGTACGTCCGGCTTCCTGTCCGCGGAGCCCGCCGCCGGCGGCTTGGGCCACGCCCCGTTTCGGCTGTCGTAGCCGAGGAACTGGGGCGGGAAGAGCGCGCTGGCGGGGTAGTTGTAGTAGCCGTAGGGCACCCTGGAAAGGTTGGGGTGAAAGCCGTTGATGGGGCTGTGGGCGGGGCCGGGGGCGGGGCCGGGGGCGGGAGGCTGGCCGTTGGATGGAAGGCCACTCCTTGCATAGTAACCGGGGTAGGAGTAGACGTTGCTCATGCTGTACGGGTCGGCCGCCTGCCGTTTCCCTAGCGACGCGTAGCCGTCCAGGGCCCCGTTGAAGGCCTGGTACCTGGGATCCTTCTTCTCAATCTTAATGGTGGGTTTCACTTCCTGTTTGGGGATTGCTGTGGGTGTGGCCAGAAAAAAAGGGAAGATTAATAAGATTTAAAAAAAAGAATTGGTTACATTTCAGATAGAGAATGATCCTTCAAGACCACAGTCCCTGGTTTACCTTTTTTTATTATGTGTAAAGTGCTACTTTACTGTATGAAAGGTATATAAACACATATAAATAATGTTTTTATGACTATTATTTAAGTACACTGCAGGACTGCAGCTGACCCAGGCCTAAACCCACCCTTGTTTTCCTGCTGCAGGTGAGGGGACTCCACTTGGCCCGCTTCGGTCTTGATGGCCTTCTCGGGCGTGTCCCTCTGCTTGGGGCCCTTGCGCTTCTCGGACGCGGCCTTCTTGGCCTCCAGGCGGCGCTGGCGGCAGGACTTGGCGGGCTCGGGCAGCTTGCGCACCTCGCGGCGGAAGTTGCGCAGCACCTGGATGGCGCCGCTCTCCATCTTGCGCCGCTGGTTCTCCTCGGAGCCGAACTCGTCGGTGGTGGCGACGGTGTAGAGCGGCAGCACGTGCAGCTGCTCGTCCTCCGGGATCTGGCCCACCACGCGGTTGTCCTCCTTCGTTAGGGTGCACACCTGGGCCGGGGGGAGGGTTACTGACCGTTAGGGCTGGCTGCCCAAAAACTGCCCGCTCACATCACTCATGCACAAAGACATTCACCTGCACGTTCAAAATACAGTACGCACACACACAGACACAATTGTCTGACAAACACACACACATTCACCAAACATGGGCATAATAACACACACAAACCTTTTCTCACACGCACACACGTTTTCACACACATATTTGTCGTACACACACTCAGGGAATTGTATGCACAGTACGGAAATGCACACACAAGCTGGATACTGCAGGTCACGAGAGGGAAGCTACATTATTATAATTTAAATGAATTTATTTACAGAATCTGGCACTCCATAACCAGAACATATCCGAAATAGTCCTGCTCTAGTACATTGTGTTCCAGCATGCAGGACAGGAGTTTGGCCAGGAGGAGGCGCTGCGTACCACCGTGCAGCCGTTGTGCAGGTTGTGCTGGTCCTTGTGGGCGTGGGCGCAGAAGTCCATGCAGGCCGTGACCCCGGAGAAGGGCCTCCCCTCCTTCAGCCCGAGCCTGCAGTCCGAGGCAGTCTGCTCCTGGGCACACTGAAACACACAGCCAATCAGAGCTCAGCTCAGAAACACGCAACCAATCAGAGTTCAGCTCTGAAACACGCAACCAATCAGAGTTCAGCTCAGAAACACACAACCAATCAGAGTTCAGCTCCGAAACACACAGCCAATCAGAGTTCAGCTCTGAAACACGCAACCAATCAGTGTTCAGCTCTGAAACACGCAACCAATCAGAGTTCAGTTCCGAAACACACAACCAATCATAGTTCAGCTCAGAAACACGCAACCAATCAGAGTTCAGCGCTTGAACACCCGAGCATTTATTCTCCACAGAGCTGCCTCTTGGTGCACAGAAACAAATACAGTGTGCATTTTTAGGCATTCAGCAGATGTTCTTTCCCAGAGCAACATAGATTCCATTCTTATAACTGCAATCCATTTATACAGCTGGATAATTTTACACAAGTGATTCAGATTAAATACCTCACTCTAGGGTGCACCAGCAATGCCCCACCTGGGATTCGAACCTGCAACCTTGAAGTTGCATGCCCACACAGCCAAGGCAAAAAGACTTAAATATGCTGCACTGTCTATCAGCTAAGCTAACCAAACAACAGTAAAACCGCCTGTCTGCGTAATTAAGGTCTTTTTTTAAACTGCGGATTCATCACAGACGGCCTCGCGTGAGTGAACGAGTTCCCCTGATTGTAGAGTAAACGGTAACCTGAGCCAATCAGAGTTCAGCTCTGAAACACACAACCAATCAGAGCACACTACGGATTCCTTCCACTACAGAACCGGTTCGCCTCACTGCACAGGGAGTAAACCCACAAGGGGAATACGTTTGCATGTAAGTAGTGGTGTAGTGTAATGGTTAGGGAACAGGCCTTGTAACTGAAAGGTTGGGGGTTCAATTCCCAGATAAGCCATGACTGTTGTACCCAGCAGTATGTTCAGTATATATGTATCAAAAGCTGTGATTTTTTTTTTTTTTTTTGTAACAGTCATGCAAGTAAGTCTGGATAAGAACATGTGCCAAATACTAGCAATGCAAAAAGTGTAATGCTTTCCCTGCAATAGGGGCAGCTCACCTCTCTTTGTGTACAGTTCATACAACAGTGAGGCACAGCCATTTCAAACATAAACTCATTTGCTGCTGGTATGACGTCAATGCACTCCTGCAGATCCCTGAGAATTTTCATCAAGACATGTCACTAAACTAAATCATACAGAGCGTATGTCCTGAACATGGGTGAAAATCGGTGTTCCTTTTAAAATTCGTCAGGGACTCGAAAACCTTTGACACAGTTCTGCTGGGACACACCTGCGCCCCTGTGCCTGAACCTGCAGAGGGACACGCCCGCCCGCTGCTGACTCTTACCTGGTTGCTATAGGCCTGGGGCGCCAGCTGCTTATACAGGGGGGCCACTCCCGTGGCCAGGTTCTGTAGATTGTCCCTGAGATTCTCCTCCTACGGACACACAAACACACACACCATGATCAGGTAGTGCACAGAAAGGGTGCAGTCCAGGGGTCTCAAACTCCGGTCCTGGTGGGCTGCAGTCTCTGCTGGTTTTTGTGATTTATTTTCGATCAGCAGCCAATTTAGGCCTTGGAAACAAGGTGTGCAGGCTCATCAGCCAATCAACGACTTGAATTAAGCACTTCAGAGCAGAAAAAACCAGCAGACACAGCTGCCATCCAGGAGCCGAATTTGAGACACTTGGAGTTCAGTGAAATGTTTGATGTTGTGTCCTGCTATGTCCCCTATGCAGAAGATATCTGATAACTGATATTTCGGCTTGGATAACCCCCCCCCCCAACCCCCCCCTGGCACGCACATCTTTAGGGTGGTCTCCTTGCAGCCGAAACTTGCGGGGGGTCTTGCTGCGGGCGTACTTGCACCCGTTGAAGTACATGCTCCAGGAGCAGCCGAAGGAGAAGGAGGCTCCACATTTGTTAGGATCCTTTCCCTGACACGCACAGGTACGACTGCGGCACAAAGAGAGAGAGGGGGAGAGAGAGGGGGAGAGAGGGGGAGGGAGGAGGGGGGTAGGGAGGGGGAAGAAAGGGGTAGGGAGGGAGGGAGGAGAGGGGGAAGAGGGAGAGAGGGAGAGGGGGTAGGGAGGGAGGAAGAAAGAGAGAGGGGAGAGGGGGGAGGGAGGGAGGGGGAGAGAGAGAGAGGGAGGAGAGGGGAGAGAGGGGGGAGAGGAGGGAGGAGAGGGAGAGAGAGAGGGAGAGAGGGGGGGCAGAGAGGTGGACAGAGACAGGGAGTGAGGGGGAGGGAGGGAGAGAGTGAGAGAGAGGAGAGGAGAGAGAGATAGAAAGGGAGAAAGAAAGGTGGACAAAGAGAGAGAGAAGGAGAGATAGAGAGGGGAAAATAGAGGTGGACAGAGAGGGAGGAAAGAACAAGAGGGAGATATGGAGATGGGGGGAGGGAGGGAGTGGGGGAAGAGACTTTAGTTACATTTTCTTTTTAACTTCCCAAATTGACCTGAACTGGAACGTAACGGACACCCCTGGTCCCACGAGGGGGGGGGGGGGGGTCACTCACTCATCGTTAAGGCCGCATCTGCGGCTGGTGGCGTTGCCGAACTTGGTGAGCGTGTCGGTGATGTCCCGGTACAGCTTGTCCCCCAGCGCCCGCGGCACGCCCTCCCAGGCCAGGATGAGGATGATGATGATGGCGTTGGCGCAGCGGTGCCCGACGCGAGGGCGCACCAGGCACAACAGCTTCTCTGCCTCGCTGGCACGACGAATCACCTGCGAGCCGGGGAGAGAGGCAGCCAATGAGAGAAGGTCACACCCAATGCCCAGGTGTTGGGTATGAGCCATACTTTAATTCAGTAAATTGAGATAATGGAACTAGTAGTCAATTCCGGAATCAAAAACAATGCTCATAATGTTCTATGAGGTTTCCCCCCCAATTGCAGGATTTCAGTTCATTTCCTCAATTGCCTGAACTGAAAACAAACTATCGCCCCCCAAAACCCTGGTCACGGGTACAAGCATGTACCCATGTAGGTTTAAAGGAAAAGCAAGCACCATTTTAGTTATTTCTCAGCAGACCTCCTGAATTAAAATTCATAGAAGTAATGCAATAAAGTATGATACTCCACAGTGATTCTCTAACAAAGTGATTTAAAGGTGAAGTATCTTGCTTGGAGGTACAAAGCAGAGTACGACCCCTGAGATTTAAACTTGCAACCCAGGATTTGAACACCATTTTTGAACTGAAAGCCCTCATTGCCTGAATGCAAAAGCACATGTACTGTAGCTGTCCAGACAGGCACAATGCTCTGCTACCAAAATACCCCCCCGTCACTGAAATCGCATTAGCTCTGTCGCTCGGTTCTGCTTGAATCAGCACTTTGGGCGACCGAGCGCGGCAGCAAAGTCCATCAGGGCTGCCTGTGAACGAGCGCTAGCCCCCCGCGGCTTCGGCGCTAGCCGGTAATCAGCCCTTCTGTCACTCCGTCGCACCTCCTCCTCTGCTGTAAATCCGTCCCTCGTTAAGCCCTGTTCAGACTGCCAGAACAGGCCAGACAAGCCCGGCCAGCTTTCAGACAACGACAAAAAAATAAAAAATAAAACCGCAGACTGTAACCGAATAAAGCCTACACAAAGGAGACCACGTCAAAAAAAAAAACCGTTAAACGATTGCGTAACAATGAGCAAAGAGTCGGTTGAATGGATTTGTGTCTTCTTTTAAACTGTGGCACTGCAATTTTAAGCCTTGTGACCGTTTATGTTGCACCAGACCTCTTGGCACGGTCTGACTCTGCGTGACTCACCTGGATAAACAGGATGAAAAACGTTTTTTTTTTTTTTTTAAAACGGTGGAAGTGGATCAAACCCTGCATTCTGTTGTGTGACAACAAGAAAACACCCAGCTTTTAGAGGCCTTTTCACTTCCTCTCCCAATTAAAGAAATAAAAATGCCAGGAATAGAAGAAATTAAAGGCTTCTCTAAACAGGGCTGACAGGAAGAGGGGGTGCCGAGCTTTCGGGAACGAGGCGCCGTGGAAACAAGCCGTCGCCTGGCGGAGACGGAGGATTTTTCGGCCCGACAGGAGACAGGCTGAGCGGCGAAGCCTGGGGTTTTCCTGCGTGCGGCGACCGGGACTCACCCACTTGGCGATGGGACATCCCTGAGAGCTCTTCCCCTCCTTGCCGGTGTAGACCACCTTCTCGATCCGAATGGCCTCTCCCTTCTCTCCGTACCTGTGCAGACGGAGACACATGGGTGTAAACGCAAGGCCAGGGGGGAGCTGGACACGCACAATGTTGGTTTGTGTGAATACAAGCCACTCACTAACAAACACACATCAAGAAGCTGAACTTGACTAGTTCTACAATCTTTGGAAGGAGGGTAATTGTTTTATTCACCATTAATTATGAATTGATAGCTTTATATGATCATATAATTACGCACTCAACAAACATGCATGCACGCAGGCATGCGCGCATGTACGTGCGCACAAACACGTTGCTCTCTCCCTCCTACACTTTTTTCCCAGTGCAGTGCTCACGTGAATCTGTTAATATTCACAAGAGGGTGCACATAGCACCTCCCCTCCCCCTGCCACAGATCGTAAAGTTTGACAACATAACCCAGAGGGGAAGGACAGGGAGGAGTGGGGGGAGGGGCTGGTGTTTCTCTGTTTTTTTTCAGGGAAACCTGTTATTTTAAGTGCTGCTTCTGTACCTGTTGTGGACACTATCTTTAATGAATCTGGCTTGCACAGAGAGCACATGATGCCTGGATTTTTCCGTCCTGCTGTTAGAGAACAGAAGAACGCTGCCCGTGGAGGTGTGGGGGATTTGGGGGGGGGGGTCAAAGGTCAAGCAGGGGTCAGGCTGGAGCTGGAGGGTTCGGCCATTGCGTCGCCCCACCCCCCCCACCCCCCCGGCCCGCTCCCCTCCCTCCCCCCACCCCAGGCGGGTCAACAATAAGAAGGCCAGTCTCCCACCAGCAGCCCTGCTGGAATACCCCTCTCACAGCCACGATGAGTCATTCGCCCTTTCATAACCGCCCCAAAAACGGCAGGAATGCATTCAGTCACCGCCGCCGCCGCCGCACTGGAGCGCAGCGAGGGGGCCTGCCCCGTCCTAATCTGGAGAGGGGAACGCAGCGAGGGGGCCTGCCCCGTCCTAATCTGGAGAGGGGAACGCAGCCAGGGGGCCTGTCCCGTCCTAATCTGGAGAGGGGAACGCAGCGAGGGGGCCTGCCCCGTCCTAATCTGGAGAGGGGAACGCAGCGAGGGGGCCTGCCCCGTCCTAATCGGGAGAGGCCTCGACCCTGCGAGCACCAGAGTGCCAGAACACACAGGGACCCAAAAAGAGAAAGCAACGCCAGCCCCTCACCCCTCTCGAGCCCAGCGGGAGGGCACTGCCGAGGATGGGCCGGAAAGGAGAACTTGCGCCGGACGCTCGAGTATTTGGGCTTCGCAGAGAAAGTTATTGCTTTAGAACACTGGCGGACATGACGGAGCGGGCAGGCCGTTCAGCCAATCAAAGCTCGGTCTGTCAGAATGCTGTTGGCGCAGCGAGCAGCAGAACTGCTCACCAAGTTCTTTTTTTTTTTTGTAACAGCTGATCTTCCCCTCAACTGCCTTGAATAAACTGGCAGACCGCTGCACTGGCTATTTATAAATATGCTGGTGGTCCACAGGCCCTGCCAACGGACGGCCACTAGCAGCTCAGCGTATGCCTGCTAGAGTCTCCAACTCCACCAGCTCCACGTCAGGCCTGTACTGGAACACCCCAAAAGGTCTCAGAAGTGGCCTAGCCATTGCCTTTATTTTACATATCATTCAGAGAGTAACGGATAAAGGATAAGATGCATATATGCGTGCGTGTGTGTGTGTGTGTGTGTGTGTGTGTGTGTGTGTGTGTGTATAGCGCATACATGGCTCTGGATTAAGGAGTACATGCTAAGTGCTTAAATGTACACACAGGAGTGCATTGTAGCCATTTAGCAGCCGCTCTTGCCCACACACCTCACGTCGTTAGTGCACGGACCGTTTGGACAGCTGGATATTTATTTACTGAAGCAGCCCTGGTTGAGCGCCCCGCTCCAGGGTAGAGTAGCAGAAGCAACGTCTCATTGATACGAGTCCAGTTCCCCTCGCAATTGCATTACACTGCTGCTGGGCTCAGAGGAGCCAGCCAAATAGATGCGTGAGAAGCTGAGGTGTGATCCATTATAAGCAGCTATACACAAGCGGCTGGGTGCAGTGACTGCAGTAAGTGGGTCAGAGAGTGAGCCATCAGGTGAACACTCATTTGTACTTTCTCCGAGTCTCTCCCTCTATTTTTCTCTTTCTCACTCCCTCCTCTCTCTCTCTCTCCTCCACTGCCCTCTCTCTCTCCCTCTCTCTATTTTTCCTCTTTCTCCCTTGTTCTCTTCTCCTCCCCCCTCTCTATCTCTCTTTCACTCTCGTTCTGCTGATGTTTCCATTTCCTCTTCCTGCTGTGGGATTCTGGTAGCCCCCATGAGACAGGGTTGCAGGGAAAGAGTGTGTGTGGGGGGGGGGAGGGGGGGGCACACAGGGTGAGGGGAGGGGGGGGGGTGCAGGGGGAAGACAGATGTCTATCCACAGCTCCGCCTGCATCAAGCACAAAGGCATGCAGGCAGAGCAGGGAAAGACACGCCCGGTTCAAGCACAGCAATCCCAGCCCCAAGCAGGCCTCTCCTCTCTCACACCACCGGGAGGTTCCGCACATCCACCAACAGGCAAAGCCTCATTTTCTCTTTGCAAATTCTTCTATATAAATAACAATTTGATTGACTGATTGATTTGACAATATACACGCCTGTATATAGGTAACCCGTTAGAAACCAGTAAATCTCCCTCAAGATTACTATTTTTTTTTATTTCTGTACCAAAATTCGGTACAAAACTATTTCACTAATTTGTTTGGAACGTGTCCATAAAAAAAGGCCAGGATTCTCAGGGATCTGATCTGATTTCAGACAAGTCTACTGCATCATAAGCGATGAGATATTCTTAATCATTATTAGCCCCAGGTCTTCCGCCGGCTGTGGAGCCGTCAGGGTGGGAGAGAGGAGACGCGGCTGGAGCTGGAGCCGCCTCCCTCGGGCGCCCATGCCACAGGCCCTGGCCTCTCACCTGCTCTCCATCAGCTCTCTAATGGAGGCCACAGTGGGCCCCGAGCCCAGGTGGTTGTAGTACGGGCCCTCGTCCTTCTCCACGATGTGCTCTGTTTGGGAAGAGAACGGAGGGAGAGAAAGAGACAGGTAAGAGTCTGGCGTTGAACATACGGGCGGCAGTGTAGTATAATGGCAAAGGAGTTGGTCTTGTAACCTAAAGGTCGCCAGCAGTTCGATCACCTGGTAGGACACTGCCGTTGTACCCTTGAGCAAGGTACTTAACCTGCATTGCTCCATATATATATTCAGCTGTATAATTGGATACAATGTAAGTCGCTCTGGATAAGAGCATCTGCTAAATGCCTGTAATGTAATGTAATGAAGAAGAGTGCACTCACATGTGCATGCACACACACACAAACACACACACACAACCCCGCATTGTTCACAAGGCTGCATTTCAGGTTCCCAAGGCCTGGATCTGATCAACAGCGGATGATTTCATAGCCAGCAAACAAACAGGAAACGCCCAGTTGTGATATGGTATCTGAGCGTATCTGAGTGTATGTGTGTTTCAGTACTGCAGTGTGTGTGTGTGTTTCAGTACTGCAGTCTGTGTGTGTGTGTATGTGTATAAGTACTGCAGTATGTGTGTGTGTGTGTGTATAAGTACTGCAGTATGTGTGTGTGTGTGTATGTGTATAAGTACTGCAGTACGTGTGTGTGTGTGTGTGTGTGGCCGGGTGTGAGCGAGTCAGTGCGTGTGTCACAGTCTGACTCAGAGGGAATTTAAGGTCACATTCCACACAGAGAGAGCTGGGGGAGTAGGGCGTGGCCACAGGCTCTGAGAGGAGGCGTGGCCACAGGCTCTGAGAGAGCTGAGGGGTGTGGCCAGAGGGTCAGGAAGGGACAGCCAGCCGTAAATGCCTCAGTGAGAGTGTGGGAGTGTTTGTGTTCAACAGTTCACAGTGCACACTGGCAGCAAGCACACAAATGTGTTTGTGTGTGTTTGTGTGTGTGGGTGTGTTTGTGTTCTCACTGTGTGTGTGTGTGTTTTTGTGTTCTCACTGTGTGTGTGTGTGTGTGTTTTTGTGTTCTCACTGTGTGTGTGTGTGTGTGTGTGTGTGTGCTTGTGTGTGTCTGTGTGTGTGTGCGTGTGTGTCTGTGTGTGTGTGCGTGTGTGTGTGCATGTGTGTGTGTGTGCGCCTGTGCGTGTGTCTGTGTGTGTGTGTGCGTGTGTGTGTATGTGCATGTGTGTGTGTGTGTGTGTGTGCATGGTGTGGTGTGTGTGTGTGCGTGTGTGTGTGTGCGCGTGTGTGTGTGGTGTGTGTGGGTGTGCGGTGTGTGTGTGTGTGTCTGTGTGTGTGTGTCTGTGTGTGTGTGTGTGTGTGTGTGTGTGTGTGTCTGCACGCACTCGTGTGTATGCAAGTGTCAGGTTTCAGGGGCCATTTTCACTGCATGTTTACAGCGGGGCGTGTAGCTGGCTGGCGCTACGGAAACGGCTCCATTCTCATGCCCTTTGCTCTTAGTTACGGAGCTCGAAAACCGACAACAAACGCCCACAGCAGCCTCGGCTGAGCACACACGCGCCTGTTTGGCCAAATAATATTGACAAAACAAATATGTACAGCAGTCCTGAAAGAGGAAAATAAGGCTGCGCATTTTGCAGGAAGAGGAGTCCTCACAGTGGCCAGTCCCTGCCACACACGGCCCAATTAACAGCTTAATGAAGTGGCAGGGAGCGATTAGCAGCATTGCGAGAGAATTCACAGTCAGGCTACACAGAAAAACCCACAGGCTGAGGATCAACAAAACGTGGAAAAGAAAATGTAAGGAGAAAAAATGAGGGATAGAGAGAGAGAGAGAGAGAGAGAGAGATTTTCTCTTCTAAAACACTCTGTATTACATCATCATTTCCGGGCAGAATTTCCCTACACTACCGGCCCATTGTAGAATTAAAAAGAGAGAGAGAGGGAGAGGTTGTTGAGCGCTCCCAAACATTTTATTCTGCAAGCCCATATTCTCCTCCTCCTTCAATCTTCAATCTCTCTCTCATTTCTCCCCTCTCTTTCCCTGGGTATATACACCCTCACTTCTCTCCCTCTTTTCTCTCTCTCCTCCCCCACCCCCCCTCTCAGGCGGTGGCCTTTCAGCAGTGTCCTTGTCTGGGGGGGCTGGGGCTGGTGTGACTGTAAATGAGCGTTGTGGCAGCGCGGCCGTCTGGCCTGTCGGTCCGCCGGCGACAATGGAGGCCTTCTCCCGGCTCATTGTGCCCCCCCCCCACGCACACACCCCCCCCCCCCATGCCCTGTCTCTCAACCTGCCCATGTCGCCCCCAGTCATGTCTCTGAGTGTGCTCACTGTGACCCCCCCCCACTCCCCCACCCAGCCATGTGTCTGTGAGCGTGCTCAGTGTGCCCCCCCCCCAGCCCTGTCTCTGAGCGTGCTCAGTGTCCCAGCCTGTCCTGAGCGTGCTCAGTTTCCCCCAGCCCTGGGCTCTGAGCGTCTCAGCATCTGGAGCTGGGGTGACACAGCGGGCAAAGCTGTCGCGAGGCTGTGCGGGTCTGGCGGTCCTGGCGTTCTGGTTTTTTTTTTTGGCGGTTTTGCGGGTCGCTCACAGACACAATGCCGCCGGAGCAGAAGTTAGCCGCGGTAATGGAGCTGTGGCAGGTGGTCTGCCGGCTCCTTCTCATTTATGGATTTTTTTTTTTTTTTTGGGGCACAGTTGGCGTGCTGGCAGGGTTGCTACACCGAGCGCCACCTAAGCAACAGAGGCATGATCCTCTCCAAGGCTTTTCGTCCTTTTTTAATTCTTGGGTTCCGAGTCAAGCGCAAGGATGTCGTAGTAGAGGCAGCGTAGTATTGGTACTGGGCAGTATCTGAGTTAGTCAGATCCAGCAGGGCTGCCTGTACCTTGAGAGACTACCTGCCTTGCTCGAGTAAACTATCCAGCTGTATAAATGGATGCCATGTAGGTGGCTGTGGGTAAGAGTGTCTGCTAAAAGCCTGTGGTGTACTGAGTTAAAGTCCGTGGACATTGGAGTTATTTCTAGGGGTAATGTTAAAAAAACGTCAGGCTCTGGGTGCTGTACAGGTATAGGGTATGTCCTGCCATCCAATTAGTTTTTTAAACAAGAACAAATTTGAGGGATACTCCATGACGTTCCAAGATTTGAGTTTCTAAGATTTTGGGGGCCGTAGCTGGGCTGTGGGGACTCTGCGGGATGTTATTTGGGACAGAGGGACACTGACGGGGACACTCACCCACACAGTCGCAGGACGGGAAGTCCTCGTCGGTCTTGATGGGCGTGTCCAGGAGGCTCTTGGTGGGCGTGTCCAGGTAGCGCAGGGGCGACTCCAGGAAGCCGCGCAGGGAGGGGGCCGCGGGCGGCCCCTCCTTGGTGGGCGTGTCCATGGAGAGGCAGGCAGTGGTGGAGAGGACGGCCAGCCCCCCGGACGTTTCGATCTTCATGCGTTTGGGGAGGGGGGAGAAGGGGGCGGTGAAGGGGTCCTCCAGGACGCGGTGCTGCTGCAGCTGCAGGAGGGCCTCCTGCGTCAGGGGTGCGGGTGGGGGTGGGGGGCAGACGGCCCCCTCGAGCCCTCCGCCGCGCCTCGTCTCCGCCCCTTGCTCTGCTTGCGTCGAGCCGTCCTGCGAGGGTGGGGCGGGGGTGGCGAGCGGCCCCTCTTTCTGGCTGCTCTCCGCGCTCTCCCCGAGCTCCATGGCTTCGCAGGCGGCCGCTGGGGCGGGGGGATCGAGGGGGTGTGCCGGGGGGCTGGCTGGTCCTGAGTTGGGGTCGGGGTTCTGCAGGGGGGCTTCCTCGGCGGGCTGGGGCGGGGAGGCCTCCATCGGCTCGGCGGGGGGCGCCTGCGTCTGGGGGCTGGGAGCCGGGAACTCCGCCTCAAACTGCCGGATCAGCTCCTCGAATTTGGGGTCCAGGGAGCCCAGCCCCGCGAGAGAGGAGGGGGCCGTCGCTTTGGAGGCCGGGGGGTCCTCTTGCGTCCCCGCCGGGGGTCCGGAGGTCTCTTGGTCGCTTTGGGGTGGCGGGACCGAGGAGGGAGGGAAGGGGACGGAAGCAGAGGCCGGGGCGGCATTTTCGGGGGTGGCGAGGGCGTGGGCGGCGGCGGGGGCGGGGCTGGGGGCGGTGGTGGGAGGAGCCAAAGCACCGTTGGAAACAGATTCCTGAGAAAGGGCCGGGGCGGCGCAGCTCGGGTCAGCCTGAGAAGAGCCGCGGGGGGGCAGCGGGAAGGGGAGGGGCAGGGGGAGGGGCTCCGTGACGGACAGGGCGAGGGGCCGGGCGGCGCCGTCGTCCGGGCGACCGGGCGGAGCCGGCTTCTGCATGAGAATTTGGCTCTGGGGCAGGAAGGTGGGCTGGGACGCCCGCTGCTTGGGCTTCTTGATGATGATTTGCTTGGGCTTGGGCGGGGGCGGGCCCAGCTGGGGGTAGAGCCCCGCCCCCTGCATCTGCAGCTGCTGCTTCAGGGACGGAGAGGCCCCGCTCTTCTTCTTCTTGGGCTCCTTGGGCTCCTGCTTGATCAGGACGGGCCCCTCGGGGCCCCTGGCCTGGGGCCACCACTTGCGGAGGTCCTGGAGGGCGGCGTGGGGGCGGTACTGGTTGGCGGGCAGGCCGGGGCCGACGGCGAACAGGTTGCGCTTGTGGTGGAGGTGGTGCTGCAGCGCCGCCTGGGTCTGGTGGCGGATGGCGGGGCTGCCGGGCGACAGGGGCCCTGGGTACGGCGGCGGCTGCTGCCCATTGGCCAGCCCGTAGCGGGCGAAGGCGGCGCAGGGCGAGCCCGGGTAGTCGCCCAGGTCGACCTCCTGCTTGATGTGGGCCACGCCCGGGCCGCCGGCCACGCCCTTGTCCTTCAGGGGGGCGGGATACTTGAAGGAGGCGTTGGCGTACTTCCCGCTGGTGTCCCCCAGGAGCTGCTTGAGCTCCGACATGGGGTCGCCCCCGGCGTGGGGCGGGAGGCGGGGGTGGGGCTCCGAATTGGGCCCCATCCAGGCGCTGCGGGGGGAGGCCCTGTCGCAGCCGGCCGCCGACGGGGGGAGGGGGCTGGGATAGGGGGAAGCCGAAGAGGGGTGAGGGGAGGACTCCGAGCGGGACTGGGGGCGGTGGTGCTGGTCCCAGTACGAGGGGTCCTGATGGGGGTAGACGGACTGGGGCAGGGGGGAGGCGGAGGGGGACTGGGGAAGGACACGGGGAGGACGGGATCAGGCGCGTCCCGAGCTGGGGCTGGGGAGGGTGGTGGTGATGGTGGTGTTGGTGGTGGAGGTGGCCGGACGAGGAGGTGGACGCAGGGGGCACCACGGGCTGGGGCACGGTGGCGGACAGCTGGGTCAGCGCCTCGATGGCGATGGCGGTCTGCAGGCTGATGTTCTTCTCCTTGGCGATGGAGAGGACACTGGGGGAGCAGGGGATGGGGGCGGGGGAGCAGGGGATTTGGGCGTGGCCGCTATGGAGGGGCCCCTGCTGGTGAGGGCCGGGGGCCCGGGGAGGCGGTGGCGAGAGGCCGGCCCCGTTGAGCTGAGGTTGTGAAGAAGGAGCAGGGGGGCGGAGCTCCCCGGGCGCGCCCTGCCCGTCGGCGGCCTGTCTGATCTTCTTCTTCAGCCACTCCAGGTAGTCGGGGCAGTCGGGCCCGTCGCAGTTGCAGTTCGGCGGCTTGTGGCCGTGCCGGGCCTGGTTCAGCGCCGTCTGCAGGGTGCTCAGGTCCTCCTGGCTGCAGTGCTGCCCCTCGGAGGCCTCGCCCACCGGCCCTGACCCCGCCCCCACCCCCGCCCCGTCTCTGCCGCCCATCTCCTGGTTGAACTTCTCGTACAGCTGCGCGGTGTGCGTCCGGAGCTGCTGCGCGGCCTGGGACAGCTCCCCCCGGTGGCCGGAGGCCGGAAGCGCGCCGGCGCTGGCGGAGAAGGCCACCAGGTTCCGGGCATCCTCGATGTCCGCCTCGCCCCAGCAGGGCTGCTGAAGGTGCTCTAGAGGGGCCTTGGCCTGCCCGGGACCCCAGGCGCACCCGTTTCCGGCTTCCGCCGCCTCCTCTTCGTCAGGGCGCCTGCTCGCCCCATTGGTCAGTCCTTGGCTCAGTGCGCCGTCCCCTAGGCAATCATGTGACCCGGTGTCCATCTGCTGTCTTCTTCTGGGGCCATCCACTGAACCCCGCCCTGAAACAGTCTGAAGCACAAATAGAGAGATGGCACGGTTAGCCGGGACAGTTAGCCATAGCCACGTGTGGGAAAAACAGGAACCACATCACTCTATTAACTGCTGATTTTGGAAATTTCACACCACTCATAAAATCACATTCTCTCTGTCGGAAAAATGCACATTTATCATACCACAAGTTAAAAGAAATAGTGTCAAGTACTCAGTACTGTTGAAAGACTAAAGAACTGTGAGTATATGTAAATATATATCTATGTAAAAAAAAATATATATATACAAATAGAAAGATAGATGTATTTACACCAATATCACATCGTTTACATTCAATATTCAATAGCACTTACATATACAGTATACAACCAAAAACCCTGCCTCAAATTAGAATCCATTCCTTTGTCTGCCTGGATCCACTCCTTGGTTTCTATCTCTCTCCTCTTTCTCTCTCCCACTCTCCTTCACAAAGTCATGTGTTTCCTCTAAATTGACTGCTGGTTAAACTCACACAGGCTGAAAAGGATTGAGACCCTTCAGAATGCAAGGTCAATGCAGAGCATAGAAAACAGGCGGTTTATGTAACCTATTATTAGTTAGCATTAACCCTGTGGAGAGTAGCTTTTTTGGAATGTTGTTTCAAACTTCTTAGCCAGTGTTCTAGAACATTGCTTTCAGTTACCAGTAGTGATTGTTACTTCAGCATTAGAATGTTCAGTTATGAACATTCTAATCACATATTTGTGATATGAACCGTAAAGAGTTACATATGATGTTACTCAATGTGTTTACACCAAAAGCCTACAGTTGAGGAAGTGGGGAAATGGGGAAGCTCTCATTTCTAGAGTACCAATGTGAGCATTGTCCAGCATCTACCAAACTACGCCATGCAAATGCATGTTTTGGTTTTGAAAGAATTGCTTTGTCTGAAATTTGATAAGCAAAGTAGGTTTCCTCTTCCTTCCTCCTCATCTCACCATCGCAATCCTTCTCTACCCAGTGCTCTGTCAGGGTGAGACACATGACTTCAGTCACAAGAGTCACACTGGTGACTGGTGACACAATCAAACCCCCAGAGGGGTTGGTAGATAACAAAATATGGTAAATATTATGTACTTTACACCTAAATCCACACCAATCCATCTGAAAAAACAACACTACTAATTTCTCCATCCTTCAGTCTGCAGACGGTCATTGCCATCGAGGGGCTGGCCCGTCCCTCACTGTTTTGACACATTTTTTTTTTTACAAGACTTTAATTTCATATTTTAGATTATTTCAAGGTACATTAAAAAAAGTGGCGGGTCGGAGAAATATAATGAACTCGTGGAGTGGGCCGTGGGTTCTGGGAGTCTGGAAAGCACAGCCGACGGCCGACGGTCCCGGGTGAAACAATTTCGGGGAATTTCGGCAAAACGGCGTTCCGTTTGCGAGGAGACCCGGGCTGGCGGCTCGCGCTGACTCAGCCGATTTCCCAGAAGGCACCACGTGTCCGCCACGCCGGCAGCGGCGACGCGAGCCCGAGACCGAAAGCTCGGCGGTTTGTCAGACGCGCGTAAGAAACGACACGAGCAGGAAATTAAAAAAAAAAGAATAAACGTAACGAGCTGAATGAATCTAGGGACACCACCACCACAATGACAGTGTGATACCGTAACCCCCCCCCCCACCCCACCCGCCCCCCCGGCCCCCGCCCCCATCGGCCTACACGTGGAGGATGACATCAGGGCTTACTGCAGTCACACAATGTGAGAGTGTTGTTCACCGGTGAGAGGCTATTATGACAAATTCGGCGGGGGATGGAATGATGAGAAAAGAGGGTGATGTGGAACAGATGAAGGCGAAAGACGAAAGATGACGGAGGGAAAAGCCTCTGTAACGTGCGTCTCCAGTTCATCTCTCCCTCTCTGTCGTACACGAACACACTGAGAAAAAACCTACCGATATGTTGAGGAACAACTTTAAATCTACGTATAAGTTAACGGCTAATGATGTTATATGAGTTTCAATATAATGTGATTAGCCGCCAATTTACATGTATACGTCGAGTTAAACTTGAATATATAAATGACCAGGTGGCCAAAGCATTAAGTAGTTCAATGGAAGGATCGTGCAAAGCTTGTGAAGGGGAACTGGCGAGAAACCAACTGGGAGATTTTAGCAATGGTGCCAAGGCTTCAGATTACATTAGCTGTATGAAAATGTCTCACCTCATTGGCTATCTTTTTGTCTTATCAAGCAAAAGAAAGTCATAGAAATAAGATTGCAAATATAAGACCAAAGTACTTGTCGAGATTCACTTTTTTTTTTTGGTCTTTGCAGTGCACATGTATGTTTCACGCTCTCTGCTGGGTAATGACAGGTGATGATTATTATTAATTATTTAAAGCAGTGAAAATAAAAGGGTGTGATAACATGCAGAAGGGCTGTGGTCCTGGAAGAAACGAGAAGTAGAGAATAGGGAAGAGTGACTCATTTTGTTGGTTAAATGAAGAGGAAGATGGAGCATAATAACACAATAAATAAACTTCCTTTAACAAGCTGGAGGTCTTAGCAAGAGGAAGATCGTTCAAATCAACAGCCCAGTTCATGATAGGAAGCATCTTAGAAGGCGAATGGAATTAATAAACGGTCATTTGTGGCTCTCTGGAATTGCAAGGACACGGTCAACCTGAGGACAGCGCCCCGCCAACAGCGCAGGTCAGACGGCAGCTCGCGTCCCCGCGAACAACGATAAATCCCCCCGAACCTCGCGGGAGGGAAGACGAGCCGAGCCGAGCCGTCTGGGGATGAGACGCGGCGCGGCGACCGTTGCAGCGTTCTGAGGAACGCGCGTGACGCGCACACCCGCGAGCTAGCGGGAGAGAGGGAGAGCGCATCGTTTGCGAAAGGAGGACTTGCCGGCGAGAAACGACAAACCGAGTCTCTCTGTTCTCATCGGGGGATCTTCGGCACACGAAGAACGCCGCGATCTCCTAATCTCCTAATCTCCCGGATGGCTTTTTTTTTTTTGCTGTAATTTCATATATATATATATAATTGACGTTTGGGAGCGGGAGGGAGGGGGGAGGGAGGGGTCCGGATGCCGCTTGTGATCCTCGAATCTGTAATTTATTGAATAGGACCTTCTGAAGTGTCTAATTATTGGACGGGACGGTTGAGTAGGCGCTTTGAGTCCACCTTCTGTGTGCGGTGTCTGACGGGGGCGCCCCGGGGCGGGGGGGGGCGGGGGCGGGGCGGTGTGATGTCGCCAGTCTCAGCTGTGGCGGTGCGGCGCCCCGTCTTATCTGAACGAGGACAGACGGCGAGAACGAGGGGGACTGTGGCCTCGAAACGGGGGAGGCAGCACATCCCTACAGAGAGTCTGCCCTTAGTTCCTCTTTCCCATGAGCTGCAGCCACACGCACACACACACACACACACACACACACACACACATACAAATACACACACACACACACACACACACACACACACACACATACAAATATACACACACACACTCACACACACACACACACACACACACAAATATACACAGGTAAACAGATACACACACACATACACATAGATACAAACACACACAGATACACACACCTACAAACACACAGATACACACACCTACAAACACACACAGACACACACACATACACACACACACATACAAATACACACAGATACACACAGACATGCAGATACACACATACACACACACACACACATACAAATACACACAGATATACACACAAACATGCAAATACACACAGATGCAAATCCACACACACACATACATACATTCACACCTACGCACAACTACGCAAAGTTAATGTTACACAGGCAGTGCACACACACAAACACATGCGCACACACACACAAACACAACACCCATATATACAAAGATGTTATGTTATCTTATGTTAAAATAAATGTGTGAAAAACCGTGAATAAAGCAAGGACATATTCCTACACAACTACATCCACACACATAAACACACAGCGCAAGTGAATACACTGGACAGATATATGTGTATAAGGGGAGCACGTTTTTATCTCTGACAGAACCCCAAAAAGCTGACGCTCACAGGCAGTTCCGCTCTCAACACTCACAAAACACTTGCACGGTGACACACCACCGCCGCACGCGAAGCTCTCCTCACCTACACGCACAGGCGCCCACACACACGCGCACGCACGCACACACACTACGCTCAGCTACCCCGGCCCCTCTGACAGGAAACCCACGTGTTCCGGCAGCCAAACTTCCAGCGCCCTGCCCGAGCCGGTCTCTCGGCAGCTGGCACCGCGCCGCGCGAGCGGACGCACGCGCTCTCGCCCTCGCCCCCTCGCCCTCTCGCCCGCGGAACACACATCCGCCCCGCCAAACCCCGAAGCGGCGGCGGAACCTGTTTGCCCAGACCCACGCTTCTGCAGGCCCTTTAAATCGAAAAAAAAAATAAAAA
Source organism: Anguilla rostrata (assembly GCF_018555375.3). Classification (NCBI taxonomy): domain Eukaryota; kingdom Metazoa; phylum Chordata; class Actinopteri; order Anguilliformes; family Anguillidae; genus Anguilla; species Anguilla rostrata. The sequence continues at coordinate 7,807,008 of NC_057942.1, read as the reverse complement.
AAAAAAAACAAGGGGGAAAAAAAAAACTCTCCAGGCTAAACGAGCTAGCCGACGCTACAGCCTGCGCTGCTGCTGCTACTGCTATTGATTTTGGCAGCTTTGGTGGATCCCAGCAGACTGTGCTGCAGGTTGACAGCACAAAGCACGCGAGGGGGAAGGGGGGGGGGGGTAGGGGGGGGGGGGGGGAGGACGGGGTCATCGGGGGCGTAGTGCCTGAGAATAGACAGCTGAACACAAATCCACAGTTAGACGAAGGAGACTCCCCTCCCCCAATGGCCCTGCCTTGTCCTCTCTCCCACTCCCTTCCCTTTCAGCAGTACGGAAAAGGGAACACAAACACACACACACACACACACACGCACGCACGCACGTCCGCCAGCACGCCCAAAATAAAGGACCCGAAACACCGCAGCTACTCACGTTTGTGTGGACGTCCCGATGCTGGCTATCGGCGAGAGAGAGGCAGCAGGGGTAGGAAACACAGAAGGCTCAGAGGGGGAAGGGGGTGGGGGGGCACGCGGGGGGGGGGGGGGGTTAGCGCACGGACGAGAGCCAGCAGCTTCCTCTCGGTACAGTGCGGCACACGGACACACACACGCGCACAGACACACACAAACACAGACAGCCCGCACGCTCGCTCGCTGGCTGTCTCTGGCTCACGCACGCACACACACACACACACGCGCGCTCGCACGAGCACCTGCCCCCCCCGTTACGCACGCACGCACGTACACCCCATCTCTTCTTACCGCTGTCTCTTCTTTCTTCCCTCTCCCCTTTCCCTTCTCATGATCTGTCTTTCTCCACCTCTCTCTCTTCCCTTTCCATTTCTCTCTCTATCTCTCTCTCTCTCTCTCGCTCGCTTGCTTATACTCTCAGTCTGGTTCCCCTTACACAGCCCCCACCTCTCCCTCCCCCTTCGCTCACTCACTCACTCACTGACTCGCTCTCTCCCTCCCTCCCTCCCTCCCTCCCCTCCCGTGTGTGCTGAGTGAGAGAGAGGCCATTATCTGAGGCTCTGTGGGCACGTACGGTGGAATGGAGGAGAGAGCCGAGAGCTGGGAGACGGAGAGAGCGAGAGAGAGGGGGAGAGAGGGAGAGAGGTAGAGAGGGAGAGGGGGAAGGGGGGATTGTCAACGGCAGACCCAGGCACAGCGTTTTTTGCGAGCGAGCGAATGAGCGAATGGTGTCGACTAAGTAAGGAAACAGACCCGGTCGCACAAAAAAAAAAAAACAAGAAAAAAATACGAGAGAGATAGAAAAAGACGAATTAGAGAAGCAGAGAGAAAACGCAGACGCTTGGTGAAGCGCGCGGCTGGCGCTCGCTCTCCCAGCGGCTGCTCGGGGTTTCTGAGAAGCAGCAGCCGCCGCTGAGGTAATCTCAGCCCTCTGCCGCCGAAAACAGGAAAGCGAAAGAGAGAAAAAAACAACAAGAACGAGAAAAAAAGAGGGTTCTTTTAGATGTGGTTCTGCGTGAGATCATGTGTTTTTTCTCTCTCTCTCTCTCTCTCTCGCAGTTTTTTTTTTCTTCTGTAGGCTGTTTCCATTTTTGAAACGCCGCCGCTTTAGCTCTTGCTTATCGGGCGGGCGCTTCGGCTAGCCGGCTCCTTCGCCGATTTCAGGTGGAATCCCTAAAAACCCCGGCGTTTCCGCGGCTCCGGCATCGCCGGCGTCCCCCCGACCCGACCCGCTCCGCGCGCGGTTCTCTTCGATCCGGCCGGCGCGGGGGGGGGGGTTCGCACGCGCCGTGTTCTGTTCGCTACGCGCGGAAGACGTCGGCTAATCACCTGTGCGGTCCGGAGAGTGGGGGGGGGGGGGGGAGAGAGGGGGGACCTGCGGAAGGGCCTCGGTGAGCGACGGAGAGCGAAGAGGCGAAGGTTTGAGCGGCGTTCAGCCCCTTCTCCATTTTGTGCCGCCGATGGCGAAGCGGTTGGGCTCGACGAAGCCAACGCTCCGCTAGCTAGCGCCTTAGCGCTCCCGCGTTCCGGAAGATTCCGCAAACGAGCGAAGCGGAGGAAAGGCTGAGGGAAAGGCAGGGAGGAACGAGGGAGGGAGAGAGCGAGAGATGGCGAGCGGCGGAGAGCTGGGAGAGCTGGGAGAGCTGGGAGAGCTGGGAGAGCTGGGAGAGCTGGGAGAGCTGGGACAGCGTTTGCGGGTTCCCCCGGACCGAGACTCTGGGAGACCCAGAGTGTTGGCAGGAAAGAAGCAACAGGCACCGACACACACACACACACACACACCACCTCACTCAAACACACTCACTCACACACACTCACTCAAACACACCGACACACACACACACACACACACACACAAACCACTCACACACACTCACTCACACACACTCACTCAAACACACCGACGCACCCACACACACTCAGACACACACAGAGACACACACACCCACACACACTCACACACACAAACATACGCACACACTTACTCAAGCACACCGACACACCCACACACACTCACACACACTCAAACACACACACCGACACACCCACACGCACTCACACATGCACTCACACACACACACACACACACACACTCATTCACTCACTCAAACACGCACACACAGAAACACACACAGACACAGAATTAGAAGGCTACTATTGTGGCTGTTTCGGGTTTCTTCATCTCCTTAGCGCGGGAGAGAAGGAGAGAAGGAGAGAAGGAGAGCGAAAGGAGAGTCGGCGAGATAGCGAAGTCCAGAGTGAGGTGGAGAAGGACTGGAACTATGGAAAGAGAAGGAAAGAGAGAGAGAGAGAGAGAGAGAGATAGAGGGAGAGGGAAAAGCTCAACGAGGAGTTCAACGCCCTAACATAAACCGAGACCTCTGTCTCTCCTCTCTCATCCTCCCCTTTCGCCTTCTTTTCTCCATCCACCTCCAGGTCCTCATCTCTGCCTTTCTCCTCTCCTCTAATGCCATCCTTCGCTTCCTTCCTTCCTTCCTGCTTCCTCTCTCTTCTCTCTCTCTCTCTCTCTCTCTCACTCTCTCTACGGCTTTGCCGACCGCCCCGTCTTTCTCCCCCGGTCTTATCGCCCGCTGCCGCCGCCGCTGCCATTTCCCAGATCTAATGAGTTCGGGGGGAAAAAGAGAATGAACCGTCTCCGGTTCCCCCGTCGACCGCAGAGCGACCGCCTCTCAACCGCCTCTCAACCGCTGCAACCTGCGCTCGAGCGGTCCGCACCGCGCCGCGCGATGACCGGATTATCTCCAATAACACGTCTCTCTCCCGCTCTCTCTCTCTCTCTTTCCCCTGCTTCCTCGCCTTTTCATACCCATGATTCAACTGCCGCCGCCGCCACCGCCGCCCGCCCGCCGCACTTCTCCTCCTCCTCCGCCGCCGCCGCCGCCGCCATCGGACCTCAAATAGCCGGGTGCCGGTCGGCGCTACGAGCAGGAACCCCCCCAAACGCGCACGGAAACCCCCAAAACACAAACAGCAGCCGAAGCCCGGAGTCTGAGCGCGGAGAGAGAGAGAGAGGGAGGAGAGGAGAGGAGAGGCGTGTTACGTCATGTGCCGAGGGGAGCGGGGGTGGGGGGGGTGGGGACACCAAGGCGGGGGGGCGGGGGGTGTGGGGGATTGTAGAGGAAGGGACACAGTGCGGTTATGACATTGCGGTTACAACATCAAAATCCCCACCCCCTCCCCCACCGCTCGCCAATCAGCCCGACGCCGCCCCCCCCTCCCCGTA